>NW_019268568.1:1560343-1614738 GCF_002738365.1 Cucurbita moschata
TTTTTTTTTTTTTTTTTTTTTTTTTCTTTCTTTTGATAGGAAACAATTTCATTGATTAAATGAAATGTAGAAAAGGGGGAACCCATCCAAAAGAGATTGTAAAAAACTTCTCCAGCTGGATATAAGAGTTTAGAATAATTACTAAAAGGTAAAACATTTTTACACCAATAGGGAGCCAAGAAAAGAGCGAAGTCAAGCACTTCCTCCAAAGATCTTTTTTTTTTTTTTTGAACAAAAAACTTCTATTGGCATAATGAAAATGAAATGTTCAAGAAATATAGACTCCCAAAGGGAGTGTAAATAGATAAAGAAATAGAAAAATCAAGAACCTAGAGGCAATTACAATCAAATAGAGCTCAACACTGGGAATAATAAAGCTTATCAGCCACTAGCTCCTCCCGTGAAGCGTCTTTTAAAAGCTCTTCATGCAAATAAGTTGTATCAACTCCTAACCAACCAAAATATGACTTCAGCCCCTAACCAACCAAAAATATAAAAATCGGAGCATGCAAAACTCTTTTGGAAAACGCCAAAATGAACGTTACATCAACCACCTTTTCTCCAACCTAAGCATTAAACACTGGAACATAAAGTGCTACTTTGTAACTTCACATGAATTTAATGATCTTTGAATAAAATATACCAACATTTGATTCTTGTAGAAGAACCAAGTCAGGACAACGGTGCTGCAGAAACTTCTTCAAATTGAGTATTTTCAAATAATCCCCCAACCCCCATGTGTTCCAGGATAGAATTTTCATTGAATCACAAAGGATAACTGCTGAAGTCAACTCAAAATCTAACATTTACATCCAACTGTTATGAAATCTAAAAGGGGAAGACCCTCAAACAAAACTTCCAGCTTCCAAAAGGAAAGGAGAATAGTCAGAAAAAATACAAACTTGTCTTGATACCCTTGAATTGTCCAACAACTGATCTCATTCTTTTGAAACAAGAATGCTATCAAGCAAAGAATTTGATAAATTTTTGGTTAAAAACTCCAATCTTGGTCTCTTGAATTAATACCAAATCTAGGTAGAAAAGCTGGATAAATTCCTTCGAAGTTGTTTGTTTAGCATCATCCCCAAATCCTCAAGTATTCCATGATATAACATTCATAGTTGAAACTCACAATAATTAACTCAAATAAATTTTAAAAATCAAATTGGGGACGCTGGAGGGATACTATGAATTTGAAGATCGTAGATATTAATTAAAGAGGAAATTTTGCTTGGAATTGCTTGTGAAGGAGGAGAAGTGTGTTGGAAATTTTCTCTTGTGTGTTTGTGTGTGAGAGAGAGGGAGAGAGTGGACGAGAGTCAAACAGTAAAGTGATAGCCCTAAGCCAACAATTTTATTCATCAATACACTGCAGCCAAGAAAAGTTTTGAGAGCTCCCCACCTCTCTTACTCAAAAGACAAGTTCCAGAAAACCAAACCCAGAAAGATACCCTCACCACAAAAACTCTTCCCAGTAAACCTCCACCACCCCTGAAGCCTCTCACGTAACTAACAAAACCTATGGGCCCCACACAAATACATGATTATCCTCTCACACGGCTCCCCCTTTCTCACACAGTTTCCTACACTTGAGTAATTTGGGACATATTATAAAGTTCATGAGGCAATTCAGAGGAGATGTATTTTTTTATCATTTTTATGACTGCAAGTTGGGGAAAGCACATTTGCAAGCACCATAAACCCAAAATTATATTTTGAACATATCCCACTATCATCTAAAACAACTAAGAAGATGCTTTGCATAAATAGAAGGGTGTGAATATATCAACTGGAACAATTAAAAAATTCTCACCCGGGAGATGTTTTAGAAAAAGATGTGGACGCCTTGGCCCATGGAGGAGGGGGCGCACTTGAGGCACCAGCAGCTGACCTGGAAGCTAATGGACGCTGGCGCACAAAAGGATTGGTAGATTCCTTTGAAGCAGTAGAAGAAAATAGTTGTCTTCTATTCTCATGAACCTTCAAATTCTTCATTAAACCAACAAATAACGTAAGTATTAAAAAAAAGCTGGAAAAGTCTGCCACTGAGATAGATAAAAGCCAATCGAAGAAAAAAAATGCAGTGCAACATTTGAGCTTACTTCAGTTCGCATGGTTAGAACTTCTTTAAACTCTTTTGTGGTGCTCATCAGTCGATTCTTAAGATCATCTACCACAGTGGTTGAATGACTAGTAGTATCACTGGATATGTTTCCATTTTCATTTCTAGAGTTGCAGAGAAGCTGAAGATCTACAACGGCAGAGTTCAAGGTTGTAATGTCCTGCTTAATAAGAGCAGTTAGCTCCTGAATTTCCATTGTTGGGTCATCAAAAACTGAAGTCCTCTTTGCCACTGGAAATCATGATGTGAACATCAAAACTCAATCAGAAAATTAGAAACTTACACTGTCATGCTTCATGCAATACCTTTAAGAAAATTTATTTTCATATGCAACATTAGGCATTCTCCATTAAGCTCAATAATGTAACTAAAAACAAAACCAACCAACGTGAAACAGATAAATGTTTCTTCCCTAGTCTCCTTTGCATTTTGCAAACTAAATAAAATCAACTGCCTAAAATTTTAAGGTGTCAAGAACTTACAATTTACAAAAGGAATGAACCACAGCAGCAGTTTTTTCAGAGTTTAAAATATATTTTCGATAAATAAATGGAATCTCAAGGAAAATGTTCAGTACCTACTTAGATTGTTAGAACCACCCAATATGTTACCAAACATCTACCATGGCATAATGCATTATGAAATTTACCAATCTTTTTCTGATTATGGTCCTCAAATTAATGGAATTTAACAATGCATTGCTCAAACTTTAAAACTTAGCATTTTAACTAATGATTAATATGACAGGCTTAAATGATAAAATAATGCATTGCTCAAACTTTAAAACTTAGCATTTTAACTAATGATTAATATGACAGGCTTAAATGATAAAATTTATTGAAAATGGCATCTGGTCTGAACTACAGGATACAAGACTGCGCAGATGCACCATAGATTACTTCCAATTCAACTACTTACATTTTGCCAACTTTGAGAGTTTCTGAGACGTCTGGTGTATCCCTAATCCAACCTTGGAAGCCCTCTTATTAAATTCAGACTGAAGAGCCACAGCAGAGCGCTGCTCTTCTGACTTTGAACCAGCACTAGGTCCAGTTGTTCCCGTGCTCGATGAAAAAGACTTCTTTAGCCTCTCTGTTATGTTCTGGAATTCCAGCGTCCGATCTCTAAATGATTGTGCTGTTTTGACAGCCATCTTCAACACGTAAGCTCTAGCTCTACAACAACATCATGAAAAGCTTTCGCATCAATAGACGTTAATTTTCGAACATCGCAACCATTGTCGGCTTAAGCTCCTACGGAGCTAAGAAAATAAAACTCATCTAGTCCAAGATATTTTCCGTTACCATAATCTTTTCTTGATGTTCACAATGTTAGTCAATATTACTTGGAAAAATTCAGATCGTAGCTTTCAATAGACGTATAGAATTCGCATTCCTATAGAAATAAAGAAAACAATTCGAAGAAACTAGATTCAATCAAAGCGAAATTTCCTTATTCCAATCAGTCTAGAAGAATGTCGGTGCAAAGTAATCCAAGTATTCAAACTACAATTTACGCCAAGAGATGCAAGGACGCCGTCAACTACACGTATCTAAACGAAACATTTCATCCCTACACCTAAATTTGCAAAGACACAACGAAAAAACCAGTGGGACGAAAAATTAAATTACCTCAACAGCCGCGAGATCCGAGTCCCTCAATCCTCAAGGAGAAAATCTAGCGAAACAAAAAAGGAAACGGTAGAATGCACCAATTTCAGAGAGAAACGGAAGCAAAACCCTAGATCTGGATCGAAATGACTATTCCACCCAATCAGCCAGAAATAGTTCAATATCCCGGCGACGCGCTTAATCGAACGGATAAGAAACGAATTGCAGATCAAAAAGAGGGAGAAATGGATCGAGTTCGATCAGAGATTGAAATTGAAGCCGAAAGAGCATCAAATTGGGGGGAACAAAAGAAAAACAAAGATGGCGGTAACGAAGAGAGTTAAGTAAGCTGAGACGAGATGCTGAAAAAGAAAATGGGAGGAAATTACCGGGTGCTCATCAACATACTGGTTTTCCAGAACGAGTAAAAATTCTAAAAAAAGGATATTTTTTTAAATAATAATAATAATAATAATAATAGTATTGTGCGTGTTTAGCCGATGAGTTACAAAAATAATAAACCAAAAAAACCAATTGTTTTAATTTTGTTATTATAGTTTAAATTAGGAATTAATAGACGTTTAATTATGGGAGTTAATTAATTACAAGAATAAACTCCAAGTGGATTTCAAACTTATATAAATTCGTGTTTAAATAAATGAAATTCAGTAATTATTTTTTAATATTTATTTAGAGATGATATTTCAAAAAATATATATTAAATTTGAGTTTTAAATTTTAACTAAATATTTAAAAAATGAGTAAATAAATATTTTATAAACTAAGATTTTTAAAAGAACAAATAAATAAAAAGAACAGTTTGAACCAACCCAACCCTAAAAATTTATGGTTTAGTCGGGTTCATTATTTAATAAAATTTACTTAATTTTTAAAAGATATGACTTGAACAACGATTTTCAAAAATTGTTATATAATATTTTGAATTAAGTGATCATATACTTCGTATTTAATTAGAAATGTGACCAAGGTTTAAAGCTGGGGAGAAACATTATATCACAACATTTTTAAAAATTTCATAATTTATTTACCGTATCTTGCAATAAAAGAACATTCATAGCAAAATTTAAACTTTGATGTGAACCCGAGCATAGTTTAACTAGATTAGATATACGTCATCGACTAAAAAGTTAGATATTCAAGTTTTGTGTCTCCGTGTAATCCAGACTCACGGGGCATTCGGTTAAGTTTACGATAGAAACAAGACCAAAGATTTATCATCGACTAAAGACCATGAAAGGTGAAGCAAAGCAAGCAGACACCATCACTTTATAGAAATGATCATCCATGGCTGCCACCAATGGACATAAAAACAGCTCTTTTCAAACAGATGACCAAAAGGGTGCGTGTCGATTGCCTCCGACAGGTTCGTCAACCACGGGATGCTGGCCAGCCATTGAGGCGAGTTTTATGCAAAGCCACCAATGCTGGTTTCAAAAAGGTCCTCATCATGGTCAGCATTGGACTTGGGAGAACGCTCGGAGGTTTTGTCAATGGATTTCTCGAGTTCTTCGTCTATCGATATCTCGTGGGAACGACACGTTAGACCTTCTCCCCCCTGCGACAGTTTACAAGTTGAATCAGAGTGGTTTGAAACTGTAAAAGGCATGCGAGAGGACAGTACGATTTTCGTTTTCTCGTGACGAACCTATAAGTATAGATGTCTTTTCCCTCTTCCAGTTTCTTGTGACAGGAGTAGCAGAAGCTTAAGAAACCACTTAAGGAATATGAAGTGAAGATATCGAGCTCCTTCATTTCGTTCTCCGAAGACGAGCTTTAATAATTCGAGTTCGAATCTAAAATGCAGTCACCATAAATATGAGTAGCTTTCGGGTTTGGACGATGCGAGATTACACAGTATAATCCTCAGACAGCTCAATCTCACTAGCTGAGAGAGGCCTCTTAGATATGCTGTCACCTGATATGCCTAAAGAAATTGAACAAGGTTTCATGAGGGGACATTTTTCCAACACTCGAGCTCCTTTGGCTGACCGACGAGCAGCAATGCTCTCGGTAGTAGTACAACTACCGAGGCTGTGACCGGTTAAACCAGCTCGAGGAGCAAACGACCTGTAGGATTCAAAAGAACAAGAGTAGTTCCCAAAAGACTTGCATTGTAACAGTTCAATGGAAGCTTTAGGCAAGGATTTAGGTCCCTGGTAATGATTTTCCCGTGATGAACAATTCGACTTCTCGGTCACGCTTCGAAGCCCGAATAGAACAGTTTTACTACCGGATGATCGAGATTCTTCCCAAATAGTTTACTACTATCATTGTCATTTAAAGAATCTATCAAGCTCAGCCCTACTTCACTAGAATCCCAGCTCCTTCTATGCCCGCATTGGCTAATGATCTGGGAGCTCTAAGAGGGTTACCTAAACTAGCAACTACCAAAAACCCAGAGAAGTTGGACTTCTAGATGAATCAGAATCTAACCCTTTAGGAGACAACCTAGTAAACAGGTGACATCTTTTGAAAATAGAGCTAGAACCAGAACAAGGAGCATTCAGTTGATTCAATCTGTATGGATCATTCGGAACTAACCTTGTTTTCTTCCTCCTCGTTCACGGGACTTAACCCAACGCCTTACGGCACGAGCTGGCTACAGCCACGCATCACCTGTGTCCGCGTTCCCAAAGGCATCCCTCTCTTTCAAGCACCAATAAGATTCTTCGCTTTGCTTCGAATTAAACCTCATGCTCCACCGCTTTTCAAATCGTCACTCCAAAAATCCAATCCCTGCAAAACCATATGGCACGGGCTGACGACAGCTATACACCACATGTTTCTGTGTTCCCGAAGGCATCCCTCTCTTTCAAGAGGATTCGCAGCATGTCATATCCTGATAAAGTTCTTCGCTTTGCAACGAACTAAACCACATGCTCCACTGCTTTTCAAATTGTCACTCCGAAAATCCAATCCCTGCAGAACCATATGACATGGGCTGACAACAGCCATATATCACCTATGTCCACGCTCCCGAAGGCATTCCTCTATTTCAAGAGGATTCGCAGCATGTCAAACCCTATTAAGATTCTTCACTTTATATTGAATTAAACCACATGTTCCACCGCTTTTCAAATCGCAACTCCAAAACTCCAACCCCTGCAAAACCATAGCTTCTTTTCTGCATCAACGTTATTTGGTTCATTCAGAAATACAATATAGTTTCAGAAATCCATCAGAATCAGCAGAAACCGAGCAGCATTGTGCAATGTAAAATAAAAAACATCATTAACATCTGCTGATTGATAAGAAACCCCAAGAACAGAACTCAGTCCACACGATCAATTCAGAAGTAGCAGAAACTGTGCAGATTGAAGCATTTAACGAAAAATCATAAGCAATCGCACTAGAAATAGCTTCGTGAAGACTCTCGAATAATCAAAACCTAATACTCAAATGCAGTAACATTCCCCTCGATCAATTTTGCAGAAAAAATCTCGAAAATGAAAGTAGTTTCAATCGATTGAAATGGAAAAATCCGGAATCAGAACAAAAGTTCGCAGCGAAGCCCTCGATTTCTCGAGGGCATTCCGCAACTATTAGAGAATCAAAAAGGGGGAAACCCTAAGAAGCATCGGCAGAGAATTATTTTGTACGTATTTTCTTGCAGTGCATTCAATTTTCAAATCAATTCCCCGCTCCCCATTTTTTCACCGAAAGAAGAAGGAAGACATTTCTCAGTTCATGGATTCTTTGCCTTCGATTTGCTTTTTATTTGCAAGGCTCTCAATAGGGAGAACATTCCACGGGACAACCTCACAATCCCAACCCAACAATCTATGAGATGGATTGAATTAGCATTTTGAATAAGTTTAGGTCTTTTTTTTTTAACATGGTTCCAAATGGGTAGACAAAATCTTCTACTTAACTCGAGATAAATAAAAATATATAAAATATATTAACAATTCTTGGTGCTAGGTATTTAGCCTATACATGTTTCTTTGATATTTTATTATTTTTAATTTATTGGTTTAGTTTCTTTTATATATATATATATATTTATTTTAATTTTATTTCATTTATTTTATATTATTTTTAATCTCTCAAGATTGATCCGATGTTTGACTTAGATACCATTTTGTAATAGTCTGACAGTTTTAAAACGCATCTACTAGAAATTCACTTCCTTATCAAAATGTTTCGATTTCTTCTCCAACTGACTTGAGATCTTACAATCCACATTCTTAGTGGTTAGTGTCCTTGTTGGCACACCTGACCTAATGTTGGCTATGATATCATTTGTAATAGTCAAACCCCATAAATAACAAATATTGTTCGCTTTAGTCCGTTACGTATCGTCGTTAGCTATACAATTTTTAAATGGGTCTACTATGAAGAAGGTCTAACCTTCGACTAGTACTTCACACCATTTGAAGACAGACTCTGATACCATTTGTAATGGTCAGAGTTCACCGCTGCCAAATATTGTCTGTTTTAGCATGTTACATGTAAGTACCGATAATTCTATTTTTTTTTAAAGCTCTGGTATTAATTTGTAGACCAATTACTTTATAATAATTATTATAAGATTAAATTCAAATTAACTACGGAAGAAATAAGATAAGTTAACGATATAAATTACATTATAACATAATAATTTTGTAAAAAAATTCTAAAATATCGTGATAGACATCTTATTTATTACTATTTTTTATTTTTTATTTTTTATTTTTTCTATTATTTGTATGCCTCTTATCCACCCCACCTACACTATCTCAAAAGTTTCGTGATTGGAGTGATAAAATAATAATAATAATAATAATAAAGAAATAAATAACGGAGTTAAATGGGAATGCTGAGATCCGTCCTTTCCAAGCACTAAACGGCCGCATGTATAAACGAAGCTTTAACGCCGTCTATAGAACGTCATAGTCAAACCCCACCTAATAAAAATATTTATAATCTTTTGTGTAAAAAATGTAAACTTTAAAGAATATTAAATTTTAAAAAAAAATCTAAAAAATATGCAAACTAATATTATTTTTCAAAAATACCCTTAAAAAAATATTTATGAACTTTAACAAATTACATTCAAAATTATTTAAAAATGTTAGTATATCTAAAATTTAATAAATACAAAATCAAAATTGAAAATTAAATAAAGATTATTTGTTAAATAAATATATTGAAGTATAATGACAAAATTTATAATTTGGTTAAATATTCATTATGTCATTTGGTCATTTTAGAATAATTTATACTTTTTTTTATTGATTTAATTATATCAATTAAAACTTAAACTTTAAAAATTAGTTTTTTTTAGTTTAGTTTTGATCTTATTAGTTAAATTTTAAAAATTATCTAATAAATTATTTTGAGTTTTTAATTTTGTATTTAATAGTCCAATTTACAAACATGTGAAATAAAAGAAAAAAAATTAAAATATAAAAGATTTTATTTAACCATCAGATACAAAATTGAAATTAAAAAATAGGGGTAGAAACTCAACTTTTATTTTAACCGTCGTCTTATGCATTGGAAGTACGAGAATGCAGTGGCTTTGGTCAATAAGGCGGCGGCGGTGGCGGCCGCTTCAATATATTCTGTTCCCGGCGGCGGTCTGAGCTTGTTTGCAAATGTTAATTCCCCTACGACAAGTTGCTTATTTTCATAGCCTTAGTTGGAAGGAAAGTTCTGTTTTGGTCCTCCATACACTTTTTCTCTGTGTTTTTTTCTTTTTGTCATGTTGTACTAATTGAGCCAACATTTTATTCTCAATTATGTCATGGCCGCTAGATATGTTGTGGGGTGTCACAATCGCACCCTTACAATAGTGGAACAATGATTGAGCGACACTTATTTTATCTAGAGAATAAATCAGCCATGTAAAATTCGTACTTCGCACACAATTTTGACGTATGCTCTGAGTCTCGAGTTACATTTAAGAGAAATGTTTTAGAAAATGTAAGCGAAGAAATACGTTCAAAACAATTTTAAAGAAAGTAATGTTATAGGCTAAAAGTGAATAAGCAACAACGACGGGGAAAGCATATAACTGGGTAGGAAAAATTGACAATAGTCACATCACCCTAACATTAGTAGCATTTTGAGACATTTTAGCCCTAATAAGGTATAGACATGATTTTGGTGGTCGGTCATACACTCCTATTTAAACACAAGAAATAGTAAAAGCCTATTTAATATTGAAAGGTTGTAGAAGGGATACGTGCATGCAGCCCTGGACAAACACGTCCTTGACAAGCATGACCAAGACATCTAACATGCACCCACAACTACAGGCAACAAGCCTTAGATAAGCATGACCAAGACATCTAACATGCACCCACAACTACAGGCAACAAGCCTTAGATAAGCATGACCGCAAGTGACATACGTTCTTTAATCAACCCTTTAATTCAAATTATGAACTATTTTAACTCGTGTTGTGAAAATATGATCGGATTGAATTCCGAGAAGGGTATTGCCAAACTTGAGAAACTATCGGACTTAAATGGTAGCTTATTGGGTGGCATGGTTTTCTTAGCATTAAAATGTTTTGAAGTTTAGTTCATCAAGTTTCGATTTTGGATTAAAAAAAAAAACAACTAAAATTTAAAAAATATTTATTAGGTGGTCAAACTGTGAAAATGACTAATAAGTTCATGTATTCGGTCTCGAATTGAACTTCTTAAAATTCTAAGAATCCATGTTGTTCTTGTACGAGAAGAACTTAAATTTATTCATAACGTTAATAATCAACACTTTCAGGCGAATTCAATCGCAATTACTCATACAAATTCATCCAAATATGTTTCCCAGATCAGACAATATCATGTAAACATTTCCTAGAAAATTCAAGGAGTTCAAAGCTTCAAAATTCTGACCTTAGCCTATAATCATGGTTCCGGCTCCATTGTCGGTCATGATCTCTAGCAGCAACGAATGCTCCAGCCTCCCGTCAATGATACTCGCCGTCCTCACCCCTTGAGCCAACGATCGGACACAACAACTCACCTTTGGAATCATCCCTCCGCCGATTCTTCCCTCGTCCATCATCTTCTTCACCCCTTTGATGTCTATCTGCTTCACTAAGCTTTTCGGATCGTCACGGTCTTCAAGAATCCCCGCCACATCCGTCAGTAAGATCAGCTTCTCCGCCCCCAGCGCCGCCGCTAATTCTCCGGCAACTGTGTCCGCGTTGATATTGTACATCTGTCCCGACTCATCGGCAGCCACCGAAGAAACCACCGGAATGTGGCCTTTGTCCAGAAGTGCCTGTAGAACCGTAGGATCCACACGTGCGACCTCGCCTACAAATCCTAACTGTGCCGCGTTAGGGGCTGGACGAGCCGTAAGTAGCCGCCCATCCACACCGCAGAGCCCTGCAGCCGATGCTCCGGCCTTATTGATCAACGAAACCAGATTCTTATTCACGTCGCCGACCAACACCATCGACACTATTTTCATCGTTTCGGCGTCGGTCACCCGAAGACCGTCGCGGAAAACGACCTCAATGTTGAGCCGTTTAAGCCAGTTGTTGATTTCCGGCCCGCCGCCATGGACCAAGATCGGACGAAGGCCGACGCAGGACAGAAGAACAAGATCGTTAACAACCGAAGCCTGGAGCGACCGCGATTTCATGGCGGCCCCTCCGTACTTCACAACAATCGTTTTACCTCGAAATTTCTGGATGAATGGCAGGGATTCCGAGAGAACATCAACTCGGAACTGCCCCGGACTTACAGAATCAACCACAGCCTCCATTTGCTGAGTTGCCGAGCACCTAATCGACAGCGACGAAGAAGAACTTAATCTGCGCAATCGCGGAGCGGGCGAGAAAATCGAGGAACTGGAAATGGAAGGATTGAACAGGGATTTGGAGGAAAAAAGCTTGGAGGCGGATGGATTGAGCAAGCTTTCAACCGTCGACATTTTAATCAGACCGGCAAGGAAGAATGAACGGCGGAAGGAGGCGGCAATGTGATGCAGAGAATTGCGAAAGGATTATTAGGGCTTTTAAGGGCGACAGCAACCCAGTGATAAAGAGTAAAGTTTAAAATTATTTTTAGTCTTATTACTATTATTAAACTAAATTAATAAAAATACAACTTTATACTTAGTGTAACAAAATAACCTTTTAACTTTTAAAAGTTAAATAATATTTGCTTTTTATTTTTTAAGTCATTTTTGTATAAAATTGTGTAAAAGTTATATTAATATCTTTATATATATATATATATATATTTTTTATGAATTTAAAAGCATCTCCCTTTTAAAAACTTCCTTTTTAAACTTTTAAAAAAAATTTGAAAATACCCTTTTATGATATGGAATCAACCCAAGGGAAAGTATGAAACCGATTACGTTGATGATCAAGATCAAAAGCAAAAAAAACTCGTTTTTAAACTCGTGATTCGAATCACTCCATAAGAGGTTTGATTAATACCAGTTGAATGACTTTAATATAAGTTTTAAAATACAATAATTTGTAAAGAAAATCCTAGCTCTCAACCAAAAAATTATATATATATATAGTCATTCCAAGATGTGATGTATCTAATTAAAGAAAATAAGGCTTTATATAGCCTATATAGCCTTTACAACTTAAGTTACACATAACTCCCAAATTAAATTGGCCAATATACGCCTAATTTCGTATGGCTAGTTAATGGTGAAATGGGATAATGTGTTACAATATAATCTTAACTCCTATATTAAGAATTAGCTATGACAAACAAATATTTAAATTATAATTAAATAGTGCAACAAATGAAATGTGCTTATTAGTCATCTTTGGATTTTGACTAGTTTCATAAATTTAGTTGAGTTCATTAGATGTAACTTAAAGTTGATTTAATGCCTCTCTTTC
This sequence comes from Cucurbita moschata, assembly GCF_002738365.1. NCBI lineage: Eukaryota > Viridiplantae > Streptophyta > Magnoliopsida > Cucurbitales > Cucurbitaceae > Cucurbita > Cucurbita moschata. Next base: position 1,572,909 of record NW_019268568.1, read on the forward strand.
TTGAAGCTCAACTTTGCACAACATATAAGAGAAGTCTCCGACGTCTTCTAGAATTTCCTTTGATGAGCTAACCGTATCTTGAATATAAGTGTATAAGGTTTGTTGTAGCTTCTTGACATATAAGAGAGGTCTCCAACGTCTTCTAGAATTTCCTTTAATGAGCTAACCATATCCTGAATATAAGTGTATGTGTAGCTTCTTGGCTCTCGTCCTTGTAATTGGACCTCGAGGTATGAAAATTTCTTGGTCGTGGTTCATATCACTATATGTAAATAAAACCATTAGTACCATATTTAAAAAATACACATAAATTTTTAAAAATAACATTAAAAAATTTGGAGATGTTCTACGTATTATGAATTTAAAAATTAAATTTTTAAAAATAAATTAACTAATTTTGAGATTAATAATAATATTTAAATTAATTAGAATTTTTAATTGTTAAGTGTTTGTTTAATATTAAAATTTGAAATTTTAGAAGTTAGGTTTAGAAAAAAATTGTTTAGGAAATATATATTTATTTATTATAATAGCAGGATTATATTAAAAAATAATTATTTTCTTAAATAATAATTGGAGAAAAATTATGGGGAAGTGTATCCGCGTAGATGGGCTTCCACGACCCGCCGAGTGGACATCTTTCTTGATCAAATTTATTGTTTCACCATTTTTCCTGCTTGGCCGGCCGGTCAGTATCTAATCGGAACTTAATAATCCGTAGAAACTTCGATCCTCTTGGCAGCCGTTCATCAATTCGCCGGCATCGACCTGTTCCAACGCGTCGGCGGTATTCCAGTAGTCGCAGAATTTTGAGGTTTAGATGATATCCGAAGAAGAGAAACAAGTGAAATCGTATCCCGAGGCGGCAACGACTTCCTCGGTTGAAATTCAGAATTGGATAGAGTAATCGAATAATTTTCCATTTTAGAGAATCGTTCATTTGGAATCGGCCTAATTTTTTTTTTCTATGTTTCTCAGAGCGCAGGATTTGCTGAAGAAGAAACTGATCAAAGAGGATGAGTTCGAAGGGGATAGTTTGAAGTACGTCGGTGGCGTTGATATAAGCTTCTTAAAGGAAGATTCATCAGTTGCGTGTGGTACGCTCGTGGTTTTAAACCTCCAAACTCTTCAAGTTGTCTATGAAGATTTCTCACTTGTCACCGTTCAAGATCCTTATGTCCCTGGCTTTCTAGCATTTAGAGAGGTTTCTTTTCCTTCATTTGTTCATAATCACCTTTCAATTTCAAGTACATTCCAGCTTCATTTACTTGTTTGCAGATTGGAAGCTTTTGTCGATCTTCTACTTTGTCTATTCTTAATTTATTTACATATCTGTAGAATTCCTATGTTCACATGAATGTTACTGATCGTATTTGTTGATATATTATTGGAAATCTCTTGGCATTAGCGCTTTACTTTTGGTAATTAGATACAATTTGTTGCTTCGGTTCTTCAGGCCCCAGTTCTCTTGGAGCTTTTGGAGAGGATGAAAAAGAGAGATCCTCATTTGTATCCTCAGGTGAATGTTTAAATGCCTGGATTGACTTGATTTATGACACTCAAAAACAAAATCTTATCGCTGTTCCAATGTCCGTTTCTTCGCATGTTATGCTGAAATCATCTGTGAGATACTTCCTCCTTGTGGAGGTCATCATAATTTTTCAAGTTGCACGTATGGAACTGCATGAACAGAAAATTCTAGACAATCCAGTTCACTACTTTGATCCCCATTTATCACCGATGCACTTATAATAGTCTACTCTGTACACTTTTTTTTCATGTAACATGACTTTTTTTTTTGAGCAGTTGTTGCTGGTTGATGGAAATGGAATTCTCCATCCTCGAGGTATTTTTTATCTCCAAAATATTTATGAATTAGTGGTGGGATTCCACGAGTTGCGTTCGAATTGGCTGCTGCCACTATTTGATCTCGTTCTATAACTTAAAAGTCGATCGATTATCTGTAGTATCAGTAATATTAACATAATATGTTATCTTGGAACACTGAGTCTTCCATGGGAGGAACGTGCAGGTTTTGGTCTGGCCAGTCATCTTGGCGTTCTTGCTAATTTGCCCACCATTGGAATTGGAAAGAATGTGAGTTTTGATTTCATCTAACTTGGCATGTATTTGAACGTTTAACCCCATCAAGCATTGTTTAGCTTAGCCTAGATTTTGAAAACTGACCCTGGATGCTTATTCTCTCGCCATTTCTGAAGTTCTTATTCGGATGTGTTCTTTAATGTGAATTTCAGCTGCACCATGTTGATGGTCTTACCCATTCCGGTGTTAGGCGACTCCTTTCGGAGAGCAAAAATAATGATTCGGTTGTAACTTTGAGGGGTACCTCTGGATGCATTTGGGGTGTGGTAAACGAGTTATAAATCTTTTTCGGTAATTCAATTTGACCGAGTTCGAAAGCCAATGAGACGAGATCAGTGGTTTTCGTATTTCACACACTATGCCACCATACATAAAAGTACAGCTTTTTGTTTGGGAACATTGTTTGAGCTTTTCCTCTCCTTTTCAGGCCATGAGATCTACAGCTGATTCATTGAAGCCCATATACATTTCAATTGGTCATCGTGTTTCACTCGATACCGCCATCAGGATTGTTAAAAGCACGTGCAAGTTTCGTGTTCCAGAACCTATTCGACAGGTAGAGCATAAATATGCTTGAAAGATATCCGTAATGGTTATTACTTCTTCATTATAACTTTTGCAGAGATATTATTAAGCCTTACTCAACTTTCTTTCATAAACTGAATGAATATCCATTAAAGCTTGTTCTTGATTTGTGACATTATACATAGTATTCGTGTTGAATCTTGCCTTAGGGGTGAGATTTTGATGTAAGATCACTGAAATGCCTTCTTTATTCAATATATGATTCAGGCTGACATTAGGTCAAGGGAATACCTCCGGAAATTTCAAATGGGAATGTTAAAAAGAGAAACTTCATAGTGTAGAGGCAACTTTTCTACTGAGATCAGTCATCTGCACATGAGAATTAACGAACCTGTCGTTAAAAAAAAGGCGTTCGTAAGATCTCTTTTCCTTCAATATTCGACATATCACGAGATGATATATTATTTTACTTCATAGGTTTCGGGGTTTCATACTAATCCTTTTAATGCTTCTTTTATGGCAAATAATGAAAAGGAATATCGGAAATTTTTTCATACTACCGGAGTGCCAGAAATTTTTCTCCATTAGAATTGGGATATTGTTCATCAACATCAGCCATTGCATATCTCTTCGCAAGTCTTCTCAACTTAAAGGGTTGTATATTTCATGTCCTAATTCCCAGTTTTTTTAATTTTTGTTTTTGTTTTTTACAGGTTTGGGCTTTAAACAAGGCACACTGACACTGAGCTTGATCCGAGCAACTTTATGAGGTGAAGCATATCTTAGTTTAGAAATTAAATTTGTAATTTTGACCAATAGTGATATATATTAAACTCTAGATACATATTATACTTAAAAATCTTATAATAAATCAATGTAAAACTGTGTTAAAACAAATCATTGCTTGAATTTTTTTTTCATGATAAAATATATGTATGTAATTTCTTCGGTGAATGGTTCTCAATTTGAATATAATTTATTGGATAAGACAATCATTTTAGATGGTTCGATTCCAAATGAACTAAGCAAAAAGATCTCAAGTTAAAATCTTAATGTTTTGAACATTTAAGCAATTTTAAAATATATTTGTCAATTTTATTCATTTTTGTCCGTTGAGTTTCATATAACGTGCTTTTCGAACCCATATAATATGCTTTCGTCTGACTTTTATCTAAATGATTATAACATAAATTTTATTGGCAATGAAGCTTTTTAATACAAAAATTGTGACTATATTTCAAGAAATTTAAGTTAATGACTGTGCTAAAATTGTGATAGAAAAAACGACAAAACGAGATAAAAAAGAGAGGAATTTTCATCTATGTTTTTACATACCTATGAATTCGATATTAACATAAACCGTCAAATCAACATTTCAATTATGTTGATTATTTGGTTAAAAAATAGTAAAACATAAAAAAAAAATGATAAAATGCCCTAATACAAATATAATATAAATAATTTAACTTTTTAAAAAATGTAAATGATTTATTTTATTTATTTAAATTTTAAACCTTGGTCGGGAATTAGGGAAGAGTCGGACCGAACCGGTTCGGTTTCCGTACCACATCGACTTAGGCCCCTCGTTTTTCCAGGGTTTGGAGCGCCATTCCGAACGATTCTTTTTTGTTCCATCAGATCCAGAAGGAGTGACGACGGACAAGAAGCATTCGAACCGCTGGTAACCCTAAATTTCACTCTTTGATTTTGGATCTCTTTCAATCTCTATATCTCATAGTATTATTGACAGTAGTATATATTTCAATCATCGGAAGGAGATGGCGACGATTTTGAAAGAAATTCACTGAATTCGTTGAAATTCTTTTGCTTGCGATTAATTTTATTCCCTCTTGTAGTGATTGAATGGTTTTTTTTTCCTGCTTGACGTTGAATGATTCGGTAGATCTTGACTGGGGTTGAATTCTTTTTAGGTTGGTGAAGCAGGGCGATGTATAACGGTATTGGGTTACAGACGCCGAGAGGGTCTGGCACTAATGGGTACATTCAGACAAACAAGTTCTTTGTGAGGCCGAAGACTGGAAAGGTTGCTGAAAACACCAGAGGATTCGATGAAGATCAGGGCACTGCTGGTGTTTCCAAGAAACCTAATAAAGATATTCTTGAACATGATCGCAAGCGTCAGATTGAGCTCAAACTTGTCATTCTTGAGGACAAGCTCACTGACCAAGGTTATACAGAGGATGAAATTTCTCAAAAGTTGAAGGAGGCTCGCGAGACTTTGGAAGCTGCTTCAGGTTCTGAGGAAAAAGATGGACCCTCCGCCATCGTACTTGCAGATAAGAAGTACGAATTTCTCTGATTATTGTTTTGGAATTTGCAAATATCACTCCATCATTATGAACTGTTGCACGTTTAACCACCGTTGCTGAATGTTTGACAGCTCTGAAGGCGTTGGGAGTTCCTTTTTATGTTATTATTATTATAAGAAATACTTGAATACCATTCTTTTGGTGTTTACTTTTTATTAATTGCTTGAATACTAAATTGGTCTGCTTATTGCTGCTCTTTTTCATCTTCTTGAATTGGAGGCTACTCCTCTTCTCCTCTGAATGACAAGAATGTAAGAGGATGGAATTTATTTCGTGAGAAATAATAACCCTACCAGTCTAGAATGGAGTGTGAATGAGAAGCATAACCTTTTTTATTGATTAAATGGAAAATGTGGAACTGGGAAGGATCGAAACTGTTTGTGAATAATGTATACGATAAACTTCACTTGGTAAATTGCAAGTATTCATGATTGGTTGGCTTGCCTGTGCTTTTTTGGCATCAGTTTTGCTTACCATGCAATATAATTGGTCGTACGATAATAAATGGTAATTTTCTTGAATGGTAGAATGAACATCCAGGTAGTAATATGGAGTGGTCTACGTCAACTTTCTTTATTAATTAATAGTTTCATGGCTTTGTGCTTTTCGTCCTTCATGGTTTAATGCAATTTTGTTTTCCTTAGAAGGTCAATGAGAAAGGGTCTGACTACTTTTGATACTTATTATATTTCTGTTGATTCTGATCTTTTATCATACTAGTATTTTTGTGCCTAGTGCTGTTTTCTTATTTTGTGTACGAAAGGGTTTTCTAAATGATGTTTTCCTTGATTGAGTAGGGTTTCAGATACTCAGTCTCACCAAATTGCTGCAAGAAAGGAGGAGCAGATGAAAACATTGAGAGCTGCACTTGGGTTGAGTTCATCGAACGATAGTGAACAAGTTACAGAAGGGATTTCTGATCCAACAAGAAATAGAAGGGAGGGTCAAAATGCTGATATTAAGCGACATGAGAAGTCTGAGCATTCGTTTTTAGACAGAGAATTGAACTGGAAAAAGCATGGCTCTGAAGATCATAATGATGATAAGGGTGACAAAAAAAGGGTTTCAAAAGAGTTGAAAGGCCATCCGAAGGATAGAAGAAGGCCGAAGGATGATTCTTCTGATAACGATTCTGTTGGAGAGCATCATAAGGGAACCAAGAAGAATTTGAGAGATAATAGAAGGAATGATTCTGAAAGTGACTTTGAAAGTGATGATGACGATAAATACAAAACCTCAAGGAAGTCGAAGAAAAATAGAAGGCATGATAGTGACGTTTCTTCTGATACTGATTCTGGTGGAGAGCGCAAGGGAACCAAGAAGCACTTGAGAGATAATCGGAGAGATGCTCCTAAACGTGACCCAGACAGCAATTTTGACCAGAAATATGCCACCTCGAGGAAGCATAAGAAAAACAGAAGGCATGATAGTGACGATTCTTTGGATACTGCTTCTGGTGAAGAGCGCAAGGGAACCATGAAGCACTTGAGAGATAGTCGGAGAGATGCTCCTGAACGTGACCCAGGCAGCAATTTTGACCAGAAACACCTCACCTCGAGGAAGCATAAGAAAAACAGAAGGCATGATAGTGACGATTCTTCTGATACTGATTCTGGTGAAGAGCGCAAGGGAACCACGAAGCACTTGAGAGATAGTCGGAGAGATGCTCCTGAACGTGAGCTAGACAGCAATTTTGACCAGAAACACATCACCTCGAGGAAGCATAAGAAAAACAGAAGGCATGATAGTGATGCTTCTTCTGATACTGATTCTGGTGGAGAGCACAAGGAAACCAAGAAGAGCTTGAAGAATAATCGAAGAGATCTTGAAAGTGATACCGACAGTGACATTGACAAGAAATACACCACCTCAAAGAAGCAGGAGAAAAACAAAAGTCGCGGTAGTGATGATTCTGATTCAGATAGTGGTGAGTTTGGGATGGGCAGCCACAGGAAAGGATCTGGTAGAGCTAAAAGTCAAAAGGTGATGAAGAAGCAAAGAGGCCGGAAACAGGAGTCCACGGATGAGTCCAATTCTGACAGTGGGATTGATGATAAAGGCAGGCAACTGAAGCACAAGAACCAGCATGGTAAAAGATATGGGGTAGATAGTGACAGCTCTGACCGTGACAGTTCTGATTCTGATGTAGGTCGAAACAAGAGCAAGCATCGATATCAAAGCAAACGTGCAGGAAAGAGCAGGGTAGATAGTGAATCCGATTCTGAAAAGTTAAGAAAACATCCTAAGAAAGATGTTGGTAGACGCAGACATGATACCGATAACGATGAAAGTGGTGATAACAGCTCTAGCAGTGATGAAATAGTGAAGTGGCGCAGAGATAGGAGGCATAATTCTGATGATAAATCTGAAGAAGAAGGTGAATATTTTGGTAAAAGTGGCAAGATAGCCACAAAAGGAACAATAGCTGCTAAAAGGAAACATGATGACAGTGATAAATCTGATGATAGCCAAGCAGTTGATAGAAAGGGCAATGATAAACAGAAGAGAGCTAAGAAACATTCGTCTGGTGATGGTTCTGATGCAGATAAGGGAGTAAAATCAAGTGGTGGAGCTCGTGAAAGAGGAAAAGGGAGCTCGAATCATGCAGATGGTTTGGATGAGTCTGTGACAGCAGCTAAGAATACTTCGTACAAGTCTAGGAATGATCCACTCGATGAGTTCAACCGTGCAAATCAACAGACAATGAAAAGCAAGAGAAAGTTAGATGAAGGTGGTGAAGATGAGCAGCAGCCAGAAGCAAAGTCTCGAAGTCGAATTTCTACAAGAGAGTCAGATTTCCATGGAGACCCCAAGAAAGATTTCAAAAATGATTCTGAATCAAGTAGACGAGCACGAAGTGGTAGGTACGAAGAGACGAGGGATGGCAGGTACAGGGAGGACCCCAAAATTGATTCTGAATCAAACGCTAGATCACGCTATAGTGCACACAACGAGGATAATGACAGAAAGTCGACTCGAACAGGAAGCAGATATACTGAAGAAACAGAGCATGGAAGTAGACATAATCACAAGGCTAATGAGTCTCACCACCGCAGTAGGACTGATCAAGATATTGAAGAGGGAAAAAGGCACAGCAGCAGCAGATATGAGGAGCATAGAGGGAGAAAGCATGAAAGAGATGAGGGTATAAAATCTAGCAGGGAAGCTGAAAGAGGGGAGTATCAACCAAGCAGCAGGCTGAGATCTGAGAAAGATTATGAAACTAAAGAATCTACAAGAGATAGGGATGATCCCAGAAAGAGGGCCAAATATGATTCTCGATCAAGCAGACGTGATACGTCGTATTAGGGTCGGGACCCATATTCGTATTTGATAGCCACCTATTATCTAATATCAACTCTAGAACTTGAATCATAATGCCTTGTCCGGAAGGTTTGTGTTTCCTTTTTTCTGTAATGAAAATGTATGTGAGACTAAGAACTTGCTTCTCCTTGAACTGCTAATTTTTGCTGAACTGAGTTCATCAGGTTTCAGAAGACTTGAGTTCTGAAGTAAATTTGAAAACTGCACTGGAAGTGAATACTTCTAGTAAGGCTCGACTTCCCATCTGAGTTATTTTTAGTTCAACAATGCGTGGAGTAACGAGATATTAGGGAGATATCGGCCTCTCGACCCTCTTAACAGATTGAAATCAAGTTTTTGAATATATACGAACACAAGAACAACAAAAACGTCAGATACAAACAATAGTTTTCATTAAATTCCTTGTTTTTGAATCACTAGCTAAACAAGGTCTTGAAATTTCTCACTACTGTTCTTCCCTTGTGTAGGCATGGGAGTTGGAGCCGAAGCTTAGGCATCAATGTACAATGTAGTACTGTACAGTGTAGAGGACACTTCCCCATAATTAACTATTGGTTCTTTTATAGAAAGCTTCACTTAATCTAAGCTTTTCTCTGGTAGCTTGAAAATGGAAGGCATCAAGAGATGGAGACATGGGAATGATCTATCTGCTGCTGACTGATCCATTTTTCATAATCTTGCACTAATTGCCGCAGCAGCAGAGGTACAAGGTTGTCCAACAGAGCTTGTAACATCCTGTGTCAGCACAATTGTAACAATTGGTGCACAAACAAGAAAGAACATGAATTAGCCACAGCGAAAAGAAATTCAGTTTCGTTTTCTAAGGTCGTATCGAGTGTCTATCCAGTTAATTTCGGGTGGTACTCGACCAAAACCGAACTTGGAAACTAATTGCAAAGGTGGTGAGAGCTCATCAGAATAATTTGACAACCGTTTCTAGTTATAGCTCATAAGATCGAGACATTTGAATTTTTAGTCAAATTCAGAAAAACAAAAATTAAAGATTGGATCGTTATCATCTGGTGTCCAAAGAACTTACAAATTTCCTGGATTCTCAACTGCAGCTGTAGGCATCAGGGTGAAGGGAAGTGTATAAATCTGCATAAAAAGCATGAATTATTCAGCCTGTAGATGCTAAGCAGTTGAGTATGATATTGATGATAAATATTATAACCTCCAGAGATAGATTCAGCTTCACATCAACTTCCAGATAAGAATTTGAACCAACCGAGTCCCATGTCAAGTGATTAATCATCAAAGCTGCACATTTTAAAACAACGATCAACTACAGTTTCTTAAGTACTTAAATTCGAATCTCAAAGTTCTTGATCGAGAGCATATGTTTTAACCAGTCGAATTATACAAAAATTGACAAATCAATAATTCTCATAGTTAATTAATAATCTTCGTAGTAACATATCAGGGGAAGATCAGTTTACCCGAAAAGTGTTCGTTTTGGCGTTCCACCAATTCTGAACCTTCAAACTGCATTTAAAATTTCAAGTTTCACCAATTTTGCAAGTTCCACCAATTCTGAACATTCAGAGACCAGAATACCCACCTTGCAAGAAAGCATCTCAACTGTAAAATCTTCTTCTGTTGGGATCACTCGTAAATCCAGTGTAGGGGCAGCTTCAAAGTTCAAGAGTTGCAATTTATGCAAAGTGCATCTGCAAAAGAAAAACACTAATCATTTACCTCCAAGAGGACATAATAATCATACTACTTCCAATGCCTAGGGAAAAGAATGCAGGCTATAAATCCGTTTGGGCTATCTTGGAAGCCAGCGCCCTCGCTCGCACACCACTCGAAACCTGGCTCTAATACCATTTGTAACAGCCTAAGCCCACCGCTAGCAGATATTGTCTTCTTTGGGCTTTCTCTCAAGGTTTTAAAACGTGTCAACTAGGGAGAGATTTCTACACCCTTATAAGGAATGCTTCGTTCTCCTCTCCAACCGATGTAAGATTTCACTGTCCATACCCCTTGTCCTCGCTTGCACACCACTCAAAACCTAGCTCTAATACCGTTTGTAACAACCCAAGCCCACCGCTAGCAGATATTGTCCTCTTTGGGCTTTTCCTTCTGGGCCTCCCTTCAAGGTTTTAAAATGCGTCTACTAGAAAGAGGTTTGCACACCCTTATAAGGAGTGTTTCGTTCTCCCCGCCAACCAAGAGGGGTAGATTGTGAGATCCCACATCGGTTGGAGAGGAGAATGAAGATTCCTTGTAAAGGTGTGAAAACCTTTCCCTAGCAGACGCGTTTTAAAAACTTTGAGGGAAAGTCTGAAAAGAAAAGTCCAAAAAAGACAATATCTGTTAATGATGGGTTTGGACCGTTACAATCATATTCCATAAATACTAATAGGATGAAGCTACCACCACTGAGACAAACCTGTATGTGTTAGCATCAAGTGACTGGAAACTTTTCAAGGCATTTTTGTTAATCATTGCTTCAATTCCTGAAGGGTGATTCAGGAATTCTCTGATATGGTATGTCCTGCCTCCACGGCCACTGTAACTGGGCAGTTTGATCTTCTCCTTTCTTGTGACAGATAAGTTTGCCCTCTTCGTATTAGTCTCAGAATTGGTGGCCTTTGATACCTTAATTCCTTCAAATTTCTTCCTGAGTTCAAATAACCATTTTTAAGACCCAAAACAATGAAAAGATATGCAAAAACAACAAACTCTCTATTAGGAATCAAGAAAGTATAAGAAATAAATTCAAATGATGTCAATATCTTCGTTCCAATGGTTTGTAACCGCCCAAGCCGACCACTAGTAGAGATTGTCCGTTTTGGTCCGTTACGTATCACCATCAGCCTCACTCACCGTTTTAACATCCATCTACTAGAGAGAGGTTTCCACACCTTTATAAGAAATGTTTCGTTCCCCTCTCCAACCAATGCAAGATCTCACAATCCACCCCTTTGGGAGTCTAACATCCTCACTGGCACACCACTCGGTGCCTGGCTCTAATGCCATTTGTAACCGCCCAAGTCCACCGCTAGTAGATATTCTCTGCTTTAGCTCGTTACATAACGCCGTCAGCCTCACAGTTTTAAAACACATCTACTGCAGAGAGGTTTTCACACATTTATAAGAAACGTTTCGTTCCCCTCTCCAACCCTCTCCAACCAATATGAGATCTAACAGGGGTTAGTACAAGTGTATCAACCAAGTGATCATAGGTTTGAATCCCTTCTTCACTTGTTCGACTCAGAAAAGAAAATTTTCCAAGTGAATGATAATATAGAATTTATACGAAGTTCAAGTAAGAGTTAAAAGAGATTAAACTAGATCGTGAGTACGATCGTATTAGATACCTAGCCCTTTTACCTTTTGATCGATTATATATATCTATCAAACATCCTCTTAAGAGCGTTTAGCATTTAGAGAGTGTTCGGATTAAAGTATGATTAAGCATAAACTAATATATACCTCGGGGAACTAAACTTGTGAGTAGCAAGCAATGGAAACGAGCCTTTTCCTTGCCCCAACCATTTGGTACCCAAAACCACCATCCTCTCTACAAACACATTTTCGCAAAATGAAATACAGTGAACAAATATGGAAGCCAAAAGAACAAAAGTAAGAATCAGGTACCAGATACAAGACAGAAACCATTTTTCTTCACCTTGGAGCGGAATTTCGTGCTCAGAATATCAATTATGCTCGGAATCTCACTTGGCCGGCGGAGAACGGCGACCGGAATTCTGAAGTGTGCGGCGGATTGCAAAGAACTGTCTGAATGAGAATTATGGAAATGGCACTGAGAAAAGCAAATTGAGGGAGTCCATATCCAGATGATGCGATGAATTATGGGGAACACGTGGTGGCTGTTTGTAAGCTGAATCCCTTATTTTTCGATCGTACGGTCGCCCGGAAAATAATTTAAATAATATTTTTTAAATAAAAAAAGTGGAAATTACTACGTAATAGACCTTCCTTTTCTATCCATTTTAATTTTAATTTTTAATTTTATTTTTATATATGATAACATTATATAGTATTCTCGTTCTAAATTTCAAGCACAACCCAAGAATGAATCAATCGCTTTATGATCGGTAACTATAATTCAACTTATTAAAACATATATAACTAATCAAAAAGTCAGAAGTTTGAATTTTTTTGTTGTTGAACTAAATGATTAATGTATAATGGTTAGCATGAGCATAGTTCGACTTATTTTTAATAAAAATAAAATGTTAAGAGTTTATTTATTTTTAAATATTAAATTAAAATTTATTACTCAATATCAATATATATTAAAAAAATTGTTAGAAGAATAAATAATAAATACTTAGGAAATTAAATAAAAATAATATATATATATATGTTCCACTAGAATTACTCTAAAGCTCATATGCATTTGGTATTATTTAATTTTTTTTTTGTTCTATAATTTTTGCTTTTGGAAAAAAGATTAAAATTAACTAAAAGTATTTATATCAATTAATTAATAAATAGAAACTTAAAATAAATTAAAACTAAGTTAAAAATATTTAATCAATTGATTAATTAATAGAGACTTAAATGCACTTAAATTAATTTATAATATTTATATCAATTAATTAATTAATAGAAACTTAGAAGCAACGAAAAATAATTAGAGGGTGCATTTCTCTCCCCTTTATTCATTTATTATAATGAAATTTTCATTTCTAAAAAGATAATAAAACCAATATGGTAATTACCTAGGTTTTAAAACGTCAAAATATTATATAAACTGGGCTTAAACTGAAACCACCAAAAAGATAATAAAATCTATTTGGTAATCTATTATTTGAATGTAATTATGAGACTTGTTCATTTAACTCTATCGAGGGATGAAAAATTTCTAAATTTCTATTTAAACCAAAAATAGAAATAGAATGGAAATAGATTTTTCTCTATTAGCTAAACGTGATCGGAGATAGATTATATTCTTTGTCTCCGTCCTAGCCCAAATCCCCGTCTCACTTGATATATATATATATATATATACATGAGATACCCAATCTCCACGAAAATAAATGGAAAATCACCCGTAGATAATCACTAACCAAATTCAACATGAACTTCTTGACATTAACATTTGTGACCCTTTTTGGAAGAACTTTGAAATAATGCTTTAAAACCCAACTCGAGTTCATGTTTTTCTTTTCCACAAAGTACGAACCTACCCTGAAATTCAGACACAATCTAACTCGAGTTCATGTTCTTCAAACATGTCTTGAATCATTAAAACAGTATATCACATTATCGCATTCATAACATAATTTCAATCTCTCGAAGTTGAAGCACACCTTATAGAAAATCTTCGTCCATGTCGGGAGGTCCACTCGGTGGGACGAGAACAACTACAAAGCAATGGTCCTCCTGAAATCTAGCAGAAGAAAGAGAGACTTGGACACTGTAATGTGCATCATTACCGTAAACATTCTATACATCATGTAAAGGAGAAATCAGCAAATTCAAATGTTCTTGATATTGTGAACATGATATACAGCCACCCAATGTACGTGAAGGTAAAACTAAAGACTAGTTCTGTGGTTGGGGCTCAACCAAAACCTGTAGCGTAATTTTCCGTTCGATCGTTGGTAGCGTCGTCCAGTGAATCCGAAAGCAGTGTATCCCACAGTCCATTTCATAGCTTCCTTCCCTGACAAAAGTGTTCTGAAAATGATAGCAGAGACCTTAAGAAGGTAAATACATAAGCAGTATGAACAACACAACTAACTTGGCTCCATAATGGATGTTTTGAGGGACTTTCATGCATAGTTTCAATAAGAATGGACTGGAAATTCGAGCAGTTCGGTCCAACCAATACACTAAGTACGATTTCTCGAACAAAAATGAAAGGATAAACAGCATAGCCTTGACAAGATACGACTAAAAAGCAATGCAAGAAGATTATAAGATCCTAAATAAGATGGAAACCCTTCAAAGTGATTCAAAGATTTGAAATATTAAGAATATGAATGTAAAATGGCAACTGTTCTTATTTTTCTTTTTCACTTTTGCAGCAGATAACAATGGAGTTCAAATAAGGTTAATTACAAGTTTGGTCCCTAAACCTTAACCCGTGTGCTTATTTGGTCCTCAAACTTTGATATTTGGGTCTATTACGTCTTAAACTTTCAATTTTGTGTCAAATAGGTCTCTAAGTCTTAACCTATTCAACATTTCTTAAACATCACGAACATATTAGACATGAAAATTGAAAGTTCAGAGATTGATTTAACATTTATAAAGTTCAAGATCAAATAAACATGTCCCCAGCGTTCATTGTGTTCATTTCGTTTAAGCATAAACCGTTAATACATCACGATACAAGCCAAGCTAAAACCAAGGGCCATTAACCAATCCTTGAGTGTCTAGATATTCTTTCTTTAGATGAGAAATCATATATTCAGAAACTAAAAAGATCATGAACAGCCTAATACAAAAAAGGCTTCCAAACAAGGTTGGCCAAAACAAACTATATTAAACTGTGGGTTCCATTTGTGTAGCTGAAAACAAGATTGACGACTAGTCTAGCACAATAAACACCGAACAAGACGTGAAACGAAACAAAAAAGGTGAAACTTACATCAAAATGCTGAGGATAATCCAATAGTTTTTCCTTGATTATGAACATCTACAAAATTTTGTAAATACAGGCAGCAGGCGCCCTCAAGGTTCAGTGCTTCTTAAACAACTTCAGATGAAACGTTTGCAGCCAAAAGCGTTCCACGAAACCCTTCCTCGGTATGTTGCATGTTCATTTTGGGATCAGAAAGCTCATCTGTCCATCACCAAGCATACAAGTCAAGGACATTAAGATATGAAACAAAATAGCTCCAAACTTACTGAAAACCTATGAGAATGCTAAGAGAGAGTTGTAAAATGCATTGTCGATGATTCCAGGCATAGATGGCAGTACAATAATGCATTACTTTGTTAGAAGATCGTGGTTTACTGCAGTAACAGACTCCGCAAAAATAATAGTCACTCACTGTCTACAGTAAGCCATCAAAGCCCCAAAAAAGTTCTATAGATGCAGAAGCTACCAGTTACATAATTGTGATGATGTCTCACATCGATTGAAGAGGGGGACGATGCATTCTTTATAAGGGTGTGGAAACCTCTCTCTAGCAGATGACAATACATAATGGGCTAAAGTGGACAATATCTTCTAGCAGTGAGCTTAAGCTATTACAAATGGTATCAGAGCCAGACATCGGTCGATGTGCTAGCAAGGATGCTAGGCCCCGAAGGGGAATGGGTTGTAAGATCCCACATCGGTTGGAGAGGGGAACGAGTGCCAGCGAGGACGCTGGCTCCGAAGGGGGGTGGATTGTGAGATCCCACCTCGGTTGGAGAGAGGAACGAAACATTCTTTATAAGGGGGTGCAAACCTCTCCCTAGCATACACATTTTTAAAATTGTGAGGCTGACGGCGATATGTAACGAGCCAAAGTGGATAATATTTGTTAGCGATGAGCTTAGGCCGTTACAGTTGAGGCTAGAACACAAGAGGCATGTTATATTATTGATGGATTCTCAGTGAATAGAGCTTATCCAAGAACTCGGTGAGCAGGCAGACATATAGAGTTAGTGTATCTAAAATCACCTAAATGTTGAACACTTCATGACTGAACAGAGCCCAAATCTCGAATTATAACCATTACACCCTTTCCTTTCTAGAACTGCTTGTTAGCATTTTCAGTTTATTACTTTCCCTTGTTTCCATTATACAGAAGATACTGAAAAAAATCACTCCAAACCAACATCAAAAGAAGAAAAACTTGCATGATTTAGACTTGAATTTATGCAACAATTTGAGCAAAAAAATTGAAATTACCAGCAATATCTCGATGCTCATGAATCTCCGAATCCGTTACCCATAGTTTATCCCCAGGAAATATATTCTTGTCTGCCAAAGTATCCGTTTCTCCATCGATAATCCTATTACCCTTGCGAAGTATCTGGTTTTCCTTCACAACCTGCAGAAACCAGTTTTCCACGTGAGCTTGAACCATAAAACGTCATAATTAATTTCCTATTTTTGAGTTCGTACGTACCGTCTTATCATTTTTTTGAAACACAAACAGTCACAGCATAAACATAACAGACTGCTTTAGAAAATAGTCCAAAGCATGGTTCACCAAAATGCAAGTTCAAAGAAAAAAGAAACTAAGTTTTCCCCCACATAATGCCTTTAAGATTCAGAAAAACAGGCTATCTCTGGGTCTGTAGGCTTATCATTTGTATAAACACATGAATTAACATAAAATAAATAAATATTTGGGCACACGATTCAAGCATCGAGCATGAAAGATAGTTTCAGAAAACAAATTCAAGCATCATATGCATCTGTTCTGCAAAGCTTACCCCAAAACATTCCCATATCATCATTTTTAGCTGGTATACTGAAGTTGAACCAGATACTTTCAGATTAACAAAATTCCCGGAATTTGTCTTTCTTGCACGCTTTGAGATTCGGCGATCTGGATCAAAGGTGGATTCGGGAGCTTCCAAAATTGATTTTGGCGCTTCCTTCCCACGGGAGAAATATACACAAATATCTTCACCAATATAATTTAGTTTCTGCATTAGCTCGCAGCTTTCTTGTTCTCCTATACATTCTTCACATATCTGCTCGATTGACAGACCACTTTATTAGGACCAATTAAGCAAGCAAGATTTCAAGTATCAAGGCAACAACTTAAGTATCGCAAGGTAGTTGAGAAATTCAAGCCCTGTTCATATCTAATCCAAAACAGTTTTCTTTCTTTAAAACTCATCAATATATAATTAATAGATGATTTATATTGAGAGAAACAGACGACTTCTTCAAGACAAAGAAAGGGAGATAGATCATTTTATGGTTACTTCGAGATTTAATTATATATTCGCTGAACCCAATGAATTTGAAAACATACAAGAGAACCCAGATTACCTACCAAACAGGCCCTAAGAAACTTCTATAAGATATTTGAAGAGAAGTATTTAACTCGTGGGAACCCATTCCGAAAGGGATGGGGAATGAGAGAGGGAGTGGGGAGATATTTCTCCCTGTTAGATAAATGGGGACAGAGACAAGGATTATATTCCCCATCCCCATCCACACCACGCTAAATATAAAAATATTTTCAAAGAAATACTTTCTAAATTCCACTTCCAAGTTCCAATGGTCCTATGTCCTCCAAGTTCCAATAGGTTTTATGTTTTGCTTCCATTTGTTTGAGTTTTATAATAACAAATGTTTTTGACATTTGGATTCGTTTTTTTTGGTGCTACTTAGACTAATTTACTTGTCATATGGGATGTTTGCGTTTTTCGCATTTATTGCCATCATGGTTGTTTTAACAAAGTTTCGTTAAGATGACTATTTCTTTTAAAGAATAATAAACGGAAAAAAGAAATCCACGGGGAACCCAATCCCCACCAAAATAAATGAGGAATTTTGCGGGGATGGAGAATAAAATAGGTGGCAAGGATGGGGATGGGGATGGGGAAGGCTTCGCCATCCCCACCCGGTTCCATGGACATATCTAGATATTTGGTTGTAGCAATTGAAGAACTTTTTGGAATGTTTTAAGAAGCCTGTTTGAATTTTTGTAGTTTGTTTGGTTTATAATTTCTTCTACGTGTGTTTTCTCTCAAAAGCTATAGAAACTATATAAAAAAATAGAACAAACCCTAACAAATGGAAATAGATTTAGGGTTCAAGGTTACCTCAGGATCAGTCTTAAGTATTAGTTGTTTGAAGTCCCCATTACTAACTTCGTCATTGGAACTGAGATGCTCTTCAGCCATTGACTTCTCTTTGGAGGATCCATTCATATCATTCCCTACACAACTACTCGACTCAATCACGGCAGAGATGCCGCGTGCCTCGCTACCTTTCCACTCTTCACAGAAGAATTTCCAGTCGTTCTCTGAAATGATTGTTAAAACATCTGCCTAAAATTGAGGGAACAAAAAAGAAAGACGTAAAAAGATATGAAATTTGAAGGGAAACATTTTTTTTACTTCATAAGATTTATAATCACATTATTCTCCATGAAGGAGAGTAAATTTCAGAAATTGTGTAAGAGAAGTCACAGTAAATGACTACAACAAATGAGAAAATCAATTTTCACCTCTAAGCTTGTCAAGTTCTATCAATTTTAACCAATAACTTTCAATTTCATCAAATTTTACCTCTTAATTTTAACCTTGAGCTTTAAATAGTGTTGCAATTTTGACCCTTTGACAAGTTCTCGTTCCAAATATCATTAAAAGAAATTCTCTTATAAGTTCAATGAAGGTTAATAACAACCGAGTTCAGAGTCATGTGATTGTCTATGTAATCAAAGAATGTTTTAAGATAATATTCAAACTAAAAATATATATATAAAAATAAAAAAAATAAAAAAAAAGGAACCCTATGGTGCAACATCATTAGAGCCTTAATATGGAACTTTGGTTGGAAAGGAATACTCATATTTTCAACAACTCAATGGACTCTTTTGGCTAAGTTGAAAAGTTTTTTGTAACCCTCCCATGGGCTTTTGGGATATTATCTCTTGTTTGTAGATTTCATTTGTATATGACCTCTTGTATATTGCATTTATGGAAAAATTAATATAATTACTCTAGAACTTTCAAAGTTTCAATAATACCTTAAACTTCAAAAAAGAAAAAAAAAACTAAAAAATACTCTTACCAATAATTTTGGATGGAAACCGTTAATACTTTGTTTAAAAAATACCCTTGAATTTTCAAGTGTTTAAAAAAATATCCTTGAACTTTCCAAAGTTTGATTAATACCGTGAACTTTTTTTTAAAAAATATCAAAAGCACCCTTTAACTTTTTTTAAAGTTAAAAAATACCATTACCGTTAGTACCACGTTTCAAATATACCCGTGAACTCTCAAAAGTAACATTAATATCCTTTATTAAAAAGAAAGTATTAAAAACTTACTATCGTTAGTAGGTGGACAAAAACTGTTTATCTACATCTCATAGATTATCTTCCTCTTCGATTTTCTCTCTCGTCTACTTCATCCTATGACTCAACAATTCCTCATTCCTTATCTTTTGTCTCTCGGTTCTTGAAGACCCACTTAATCCCTTTTGTTTGTTCCTCAATCTCTAAAATTTCCCACATTTCTCTTCTTTCTTTTTTCTCTCTCTCTCTCTCTCTTCTTGCCTATCAAAACTTTTAATAAAAAATGAGGAATTCTGTCCTTTATGAGTATTTCCAAGCATGAATATAAAAAACTTCAACATCCAAATAGACAATTTGTTTTCAAGTTAATTATTTCCCAACTCAAGCTAATCTTAATGAAATTGGATGTTAAAGTTTCTTATGTTTATGTTTAAATGCTCATGTATGAGAGAACCCATCTTTTCTATTTAAAGTTTTGATATTTAAGAAGAGAAAAGAAAAAGTAATGGGAGAAGCTCTAGAGATTGAGGAATGAAATCAGAGAATCAAGAGTGTATTCAATGATCTTTTCCTAATGGGAGAAGTTCTAGAGATTGAGGAATGAAATCAGAGAATCAAGAGTGTATTCAATGATCAAGGAAAAGAATATGAGAAATGAGAAATTGTTGACTCATGGGTTAAAAGTAGAGGAGAGAGATTATATCAAAGATGGAGATGATCTGTGAAGTGTAGATACACGGTTTCTATCTAAATACTAACGGCAATAACTTTCTAAACTTTTTTCTGAAATTTTAAGGGTATTAAATGCTACTTTTGAAAGTTCATGGGTATTTTTGAAACGTAGTACTAACAATTCCATTCATATACTAACAGTAAATATATTTTTGAACACTTCAAAAAAATTTATGTGTATTTTTGAATTTAAAACTTTTCAAGCGTATTAATGAAAACTTGAAAGTTCAAGGGTATTTTTGAAACAAAATATTATCGGTTTCCATTTAAAATTAACGATAAGAGTATTTTTGAAACTTTGTTGAAAGTTTAAGGATATTGTTGAATTTTTTAAAGTTTAGGAATATTTTTAGATAAAGTACAAAGTTGAAGAGTATTTTTATTAATTTAACCTTTTATTTATCTATGAACTCATCATTTCTTCCCGAAAAATAATAAATAATATATATATAAAATAACATAATGTTGCAAGCGAAGGAGAAAATATTGGATTCGAATAAAGTTGTAAAGTATACTTACAGTGGACTTCTGCTGCACCGTACCACGTTTGCAGATCAGGTCGGGAGGCCTTTTAAGGAGGCGCGAATGCTGCATCCAAATACACATACATAAGTCAAATTGCAGCAATTATTCCAAAATTAGAAGAAAAAAACTCATAAGAGCTCAAACTAAGAGAGTAATAAATCTGAAACAAAAATAAAATGATTTTAAGATCAATAGAAAAACATTTAGAACCATGCTTCACAATCACGGTCAAATTGAGCCCGAGGAATTTTGATATGAAATAAGGTGTCTCAATCATACCACAAAGACTTCATGGTAGATCACAAGATTATACCATACATGTTCGGAATTAGGGAGGATT
This sequence comes from Cucurbita moschata, assembly GCF_002738365.1. Classification (NCBI taxonomy): domain Eukaryota; kingdom Viridiplantae; phylum Streptophyta; class Magnoliopsida; order Cucurbitales; family Cucurbitaceae; genus Cucurbita; species Cucurbita moschata. The sequence continues at coordinate 1,593,692 of NW_019268568.1, forward strand.
TATTGTATTGTTTAATTTTAAAGTTTTAAGTATAATTAGTTAATGGTCATTATGGTATTAAGGCTATAAATAGTCATTCACGTTGTTGCTTTCGTAGGAAGATTTTGAATATTAAAAATGAAGTTTGCATATTATGCTTCTTAAGTCATGAGCTTGTTCCTTTACATTTCTTGTGTTTAGATTTGCATGCTAGAATCATTCAAGATCTTGATTTGAATTATCAGTTTAGAACGAGTTTTCTTTACTTTTGATCTTGATCATCAAGGTAATTCGTTCCAAAACTTTCCCTTGGGTAGATTTCTTATCGTTTTTGGGATTCTTAGATCAAATCCTAAGAGTTTCATATCAAATTTCCTTTCACGGAGCTAAGGTATAAAAATTTAAATAATCAAATGACACCATGCATTATGAATGCTGCCTAAAATGAGTTCAATGGACAATTAATAATCGAAAAATCTCAAGAAGTCAGCAAGTCATATTACCTTTTCACACCTCAGAAAATTGATCACGCCATCCAAATCTTCAGGCTTCTCTACAAATGAAGCACTCTTTCCACTTGCATTGATGTAGTTTCTCCACTTTGAAAGCCATGAGGTAGGCACCAAATAATACTTGCAGTGCAGAGAAAGCGGAATGAATTTTCCAACGGCTAACCTTTCATGATTTTGTCGCTGTTTAAGCTTCACTCCTCTGAAAGATAAAAAAGGTTAGGCAATTCTTCAAGTAAATCAAATATAAGTTCACTCGAACGTAACGAAATGACCTTATTGAATCTTCCATGACTGCCACTTCAGATAACTCCTCACTGCACAGAGAACACTGTCGTGCATCTGAGGGAAAAGTTGGAACCCCCATAGGATCATCAGGTTTTAGAGTAATAGCATCTTCATGTAAGAAACACCAGAGATCTTCTGGAACCAGGACTCGCTTAGCTCCAGTAGCTTGCTCGGGCAAAAGTTGTCCATGAGGACACCTGATTGAGGCTGTCGGATCCGCATCAGCTTCAGAAGGAGCATCAAGAATTTTCCTTTTAACCCACTGTTGCAACCTACAAGCATTATAGAGAAGCATGAGTGATACATGGGCTGCACAGTATAACTCAGAGAACAAGGGAACTATATAGAAGTTTGAGACAACAGTAATAGACAAAAGCACTGTGGTTTAAATTAAGGTGATTGATGTCTACATCTCCATCCTTTGGTTTCTCTAAAGGCCCTTGGATGGAGCATAGATATCTTCAAAATGAAGAGCCTCCTTGATAAAATAGTCAAATTGGTATATACTTTGGGGAGGACTTTCAATTGGGGATGCCTCTTTCTCTACCACTTTACCTTAGAATTTCGGTTTTGATGAAAACCAAGAACCTAAAAGTCAGTCACATCTGGAATGCTGATTCTTCTTTCTGGGGATTCAGATTTAAATAGAAACTCGAAGATCGAGAAGTTGTGAAGTAGATTTCTCTAATGTAGATCATGAACGATTCCGTCTTCATCACTTTCAGGATAGATGGCTTCTTGCTCAAGACTCACAGCTAATCCAAAGTCTTGATTGCAACGGGGATTTGGGAAAATTCCCATCCAAGGAAGGTCAGGATTTCATATGGAAGTTTCTTTAATTTATCACTAATACTCGTGATAGTCTAACGTAAGTATACGAAAAGATATCTCTCTCCAAACTAATATGCTGAGCAAAAGAACCAAAGAAACTCAAGACCATCTTTTCCTTAATGGCTTCTAATTATAGCATAATTTTTTTGTTCTTTCAATTGACACAGTTCTTCTCAGTAATATCATTGACTTGCTGCATATAAGTTTTAATCATTAACCCTTCAAAGCTGAAGCCTAGACAATCTGGAATAATCTAATCCATTTCTATGTCCTATTGGATTTTATGGCTTCAAAGAAACCATAGAAGAAAGGAGAAACAACTATGGTTGTGAGAACAGCAGAATTACAGATAAGAATAAATCAACATTTAACAAGGCCACAGGTGTTTAACACTCAAGCAAGAAGCAAGTTCATTTTCTAATGAAGCATCAGCTAAGCAGCATGACAAGAAAATCCAAGAATTTTGAAACAATACCATGTCCTAGAAACGATATATGTTCCATTTGGATAACTGCCCGAAAGTGCACTCAACGCAATTTCTTTCATTGATATTCTTCGGTCCCTGTAGCCGTCAGCGCAAACTACATTTTGAGCACCAGCAATAAGGCAATCCATACAGATATCTTCATTCGTCAGTTTGGGGCCCCCACCATACTAAATTTTACAAGATTGCAGAAAGAGAAGTCAGCCATACGAAAAAGACGAATTCAGTGCTAAAAGAACATCGAGAACAATTTATGTACTAAGGATCACACAAGGATGAAACCCTAAGACCAAGGAGAGATATACCAATGTGTAGAATTCTTGATAGAACAATTAAAGCACATACCTTGGAGAATAGCTTGTCCCAAGCCTTGATGGACAGTCTCTTTATGCAGGTAACCTTTGATATCGGAACTTTTCCATGCGAACACTGTATAGGCGAATTATCAAGGATGCTGCAAACCATAAAAAAGTACAGTGTCACCAACAAGCGACAAGAGCTTCATTTATGGCCATCGAGCAAGCAACAAGGACAAACCTTAGAACAACTTCAAAAGAAAAAGAACAAATATTATTTATGTACTTACGGTGGGGAGACCTTATCAGCCCACTGGCGAAGCCAGTCTATGGAAATCCAACAAAAGGGTTCCTCAAGTGAGTGAACGGGGGCTTCAGAAAGAATTGATCGGACCTCCTGTCTTCGATCATTGATAAAGCCCAGTTCAACTTTCTTCTTTGATTCATATTCTTGGCAAGCTATAACAAAGGATTCATTTAAACTACTTATCTCATCACACAGATGTGATGGAAGAGACAAGCCATCCTGGAAAGGAACCATGTTGCCTTCTACTTCTTTACTATCAGCATTAGAGCTAGTAACTTTTTTTGTGGCCTTCCCAGTGCCTCTTAAATTATACATCAACATATAGGCATCATTAGATGAAAAGATGTCAGTGGAACAACAGATACCGGTCTCTGATGATTTCTGAACCCCATTCGTTGGATTCCCTTCGACAGTAACATTTACTTCTTCCTTGGAAGCTAACTCGGTTCTAACAGATTTAGAATTAGCATTTGATGATTTTTCTGCAAACGGATGATGACCTAATTTTGAGACATTTTCGTCATCAAATTCCCACCACTGCCCTGTATTTTCATCCTTGATGTGAGCTACGTAATGGCCACTGTTGACAGCGGTACCTTTATGAATCAGAACTGCTGACAAATCATATATTGATTCAGACTGAGAAGATTCAGCTAGCCTGTCCCGCATATCCAACACTCCAGGAAAAGAAAATGCAGATGTGATTTTCTTCTTCGTTGTAGTCTGCAGACACAAAGCAACAATAACAATCAAACCCAAAGGAGGAGTTAGAATGGAAAAGGAAACAAAAATAAAAAGCGAAAATCGACCGTACAAAACTTATATCACAGTCCAAATTTTTTTTAAAGATCTTCTCACAATTGTGAAAACTAAGAGGAAGTTCAATAAATGGTTATACTTGACAGAATGAACCAACATGAAAACACATAAACTGGTGATTACTTCTCAAATGACATTAGCTACTGACAGACAATAAAGAGATGTGATGATTTTCAGTACCTTTGGAAGAAAAATACATCGCTTAAGCTGAAAATTTAGAACAGGGGGCAACGTACGTAGCTTGATATTGCGTGTAGCATTAACTCTGGATTTACATGACTCACAAAAATATTGATTATCACCATGAAGCTCTTCCACACTAAGATAATCATTTAAACTTTCATCCAAGCTTTTCAAGCCCAGAACATTCAACTCCAACTCATAGAAGTCCTCCATTTTGGAAGAGGCTTCTGAATCTTTTCCGCACTGTGAGCACCTAAATATGAAGTCAGGATATCATTATCAACTTCAACTTAAATCAACGGAAACCTAGAATAAATTGTGCAAAGACGTAGGGAACAATATTTTGGGGGATTGTTTATTTTTTATCCTTTTGATAAGAAACATAGACCATATATTGAAGAAAAGGCCATACAAAGAGAAATGTACAAGCCACCTAATTTTCAGAAAATGACATAAATCAATGCTCTATGCATAAAATTAATCAGTAAAATTTGTGTCATAGCTTCATAAGAGGCATAATAGACTTTAGACTCGCTGAACAGAGAATCAGTGACCAACAAATTGAAAATTGAAAGGCGGCAGCAGCTAGAACCCAAAGTGATGTATCCTTTCAAAATAAATAGGCACCAACCATTTTCAAACTAAACTCACTGGTTCAACCAGACTATCCTAGCCAGAAACACACGACATAGATTTCTTACATGCATAGCTAACAAAATCAACAGAAAAAACTGACCATCAAATGAAATATACAGTACTGGAAGAAACAAATATGATCCAGTGAACGATTAAACTTAACAGCATCTTAACAAAATAAGATATGAAGATATGAAAGGATGTATAATCGATCAAAAAGTAAGAGAAGAACGAGAGTTACGGAATAATAATGCAATCACAATATTAATTGGTAAAGCTATTCAACTCGACTCTCGTAAAATAAATTCTACTTACGTAGTTACATGAGACACGCTTCCACGGAAAAGATCTTGAACGATAGTTTTTGCTTTAGAAACTTTTGAGTGACTTAAGCAATGCTCCAGCAGAGAAAGAAGCAAAGTCAGGAACTCGTGACTATCCTGCTGGACTCCATTATCTAACTCCAGTGTTTTTATGAAAGGGAATGAATCCACAAAAGCCAATTTACTGGCATGGAGGAGAGCAAAGAGACGTACAAGCTGATCTAGAACCGGATTTTGTTTCAGAACGTCTGACTCAACCGAAAATATGCCTTCCCTGAAGCACTTGTTCATGTACAGACACTGAAGGATGCTATTGGCATAGCATGTTGCACCAAGATTTGTAAGACCAGCAGGAAAGTCAGGAGAAGTACGTTGATCCTTGGAAGGATCTGAACCAAATGCTTGCACAATTTCTGAAATCTTTTGCCATAAGCCAACCTTCCTGCTACCAGTAGGAGGTGGAATCAACCCACAGAAACAATTTGGGTTATCCTTATTATTCACCCGGCATCCTTGACAAGTCGGCTTCCATATCATATAGAGCTGATTGATGTCATCATTGGTTATTGCCCCAGATGAGTGAATTTTCCTGTAAATGATTCAACTTGATTCAGAACTCCTTAATACAGGCTACAAATCTGTGCAAAAGAATGGAAAACAAAATCATTATTACCTCAATAAATCAGAACTGTTATCAGCATTGTCCTCTTGTTTATGCCTTTTGTTCTTACTACGTGTCGTCGGTCGGCTCATCCTTGAAGACAAACTAATTCTGGGTACAGAACAAAACACCCTTTCAACTCAATGTAGCATTCATAACGTAGAATGAGTTACCTTAGCCATCACCAAAACAGAAAAGTGATAAAGAAATGAGATTATTAGCAACCAAAACCAAAACTCTGCTAGAGCAAAGAAAGAACACGCGGGGTTGAGTTCCTTAACTACATCGACAATCTTTCAGGATATTCTTATCTCTTTCAAAGGGGGAAAATCCCTTAGACAAAAACCTTCACCCATGGAGGTCCATTTTGACAAAATCAACAATAAATGAGGGGGAAAAAAAACACCCACCTGAACAAAGCAAACCTATATCGAAATAGAGTCCTTATAAAGGCCCCCACCTGTCACACCGAGTAAATTTCCTCGAAAAGCACAGATGAAAACAATTTCCATTGGCACAAACAAAACAACACCCACAACATTCTGCAGTTCAAAATTAGGGGAAAATATGCGAGAATCAAATGGCATAGACTAAAGAAACGAATTGGGATTTTCAAAAAAAAAATCCCAGTTCCATCAAAAGAGTGAAGATGATCCGAAGCAAGAACTTGAAGGGGTTACCAGGAAGTGAAGAAGCTTGACGCGAGCTGAAGGGAGAAGAAGATCAAACGCAGAACAACATGAAATCAGGAGAAAAACAAAAGCTGTACACCGGTGATCGGAGCTTGCGGGCAACAATTGATTCGATTAATCTGTGGAGAAGGCATTTTGTGGCATTGTTTACTGTGATTAGTAATCAGAGGAAAAATTAGTGAGGAGAAAGAAAAGAGAGAGAGGTTGCAGGGTCTGTAAAGGGTGAGGGGTCAGACGGGTCAGAAGAACAGAACGGACTTCAGGAGAGAGAGAGAGAGAGAGAGAGAAGGAGAGAACTGTAAATTTATTTTCCATTTTACATTTTCTTTTATAAACTCGGATTTTGGAGCCTTCCAAACATGGTCGGGTCGGGTCGGGTCATTTCCGTTTCACCGTCTTACCATTTTGATAATTACAAATTATTGGTTCAAGTTATTTATTTACATTTTTTAATGAAAATAAATTATTCATTTATTTATTTCCAAATATAATCCAGTTTGAAAATTTACTTTTTAGTGAATAAATAATTGAAAAACTAAGAGTTATTTGCACTTTATTTGTAAATAGATAAATTGATGGTCATTATAATTATAATAATAAATATTTACTCGTTATTTTATTTATTTTTTAAAAGAGTGATGTAATTATTAGAAAACCAAATAGTTATTATCTTATAAAATTAAATTGGTCTTTTTTTAGTTGAATTATTTAAATTTAAATTTAATTTTTTTTAAAGAAATTAAATAATTTAAACATTGGGAATATTGAAATGGGGAATATATTGCTGTGTAGAACATGTTGCACGTGATCTGGCTAAATAAATTTGGTAAGTTAATAAATATGTTAATAAATAATAAGTCATTTTTGGGTTTATGTCGTTTTTTTAAATAAAGTAAATAAAAAATATTGTAGATGTACTTCTAAATATTCGTACAATTTTTTAGACTTAATTTAATTGTATGAGTTGTGAATATTTTTCAACCCTCAACCCAACTTAACCATTGTTGAGTTGGTTCAATTACTCATTTTTATTTGTAAAATTTTGTTTCATAAAATATCTATTTATTTTATTTATTTTTAAATATTTAATTAAAATTTTCTTTTCTCAATCTAATTTAAAAAATCCTCTTTCAAATGATTAAAAATTATTTTTTAAATTTTTGATGAAAAGAAATAATAAAAAAATAATTATAAAAATATATAATATATAATTGAGTGTAAGACAACAAAATAAAATATATTTTTTTTAATTAACTATAAATTTGAGTTAATTCATCGACCCCGGTACATTCATGACAATTTTTGAATTAAAATTAGGAAATATTTAAAATTATAAAAATGACGTGAATAAAAATTTTATTTAAAAATATAAAAATAATGTAAATTGTTCAGAGGATAGTTAGCAAATTAGGTTTAAATAAAAAATTATTCATAAACATTGCTTAGCGATTAAGACACCACACTTAAGATGGGAGGTTCGAATCCCTGTACAGTAAACAGGGGAGGCACTCACAGTTCATATAAAGGTTCATTTAAAAAGGCAATTTAAGAAGTGAAAGTGATTTTGGCTCCACGTTCTGGGGAAACAGCATGAGCCATTGCACAATATGGGGCACCGCTATGAACCGGTGAAACGAGGATTTTCAGTCCTATGCTTTACTAACTGAGCTATCTTGGCCATTTCCGACATGTTGTCCTATTGCCTAGGGTTGATATTTACCCTTGTTTCCAGAGTTTCATGTCTACCCACTCCATCTGATCCAAGTACGAAAAAACTTGTACATAAGTAATTAAATGTAGTCTTCTTTTTTCGATTTCTTCGGTTGGAACGAGACTAGAAGGTAGGTCGGACCGAGGAAAAGAACAAGTCGACTCCATTATTGAGAGGCAAACATACTGTCTTTCACCGACACACCACTGCTTGGTTAACTTTAGTCGCTTGATCAGCCCTGCAAAGTAATTAGCATAAGCACTGTTACTCAACCCACAGGTCTGTCAGTAGCATTGCCAGTGTTCCTGGTTCATGGTTTGGATAGAATACACCAAGGGTACTGGAAAATGTACCGCTAGATGGCCCCCTATTAGAGCAATCACAGTGTAAGCCATATGAACTGTACAATGGCTACTTTGTTTCATTCAAGCCTTGAGATCAATGAAGGGAAATGGAGTTTGTTTGCTCTTCACCGTCATCGTTCATCGCTAACTTCGCTGACAAAAGATCTGCACGTCGAGATGCTCGGCAGTTTGATACAGTGAGGAGCTTAACCACGACGTCACAATAACTCCACCTGAACTGTATAATGACTACTTTGGCTTGAGATCAATGAAGGGAAATGGAGTTTGTTTGATCTTCACCGTCACTGTTCATCGCTAACTTCACTGACAAAAGATCTGCACGTCAAGATGCTCAGTAGTTCGATAAGGCGAGGATCTTAACCACGACGTCACGAGTAACTCCACCACTTCGCATCATACAAATGAAAGTTACTGTATTCAATTATGAACTGTACAATGACTACTTTGTTTCATTCAAGCCTTGAGATCAATGAAGGAGTTCGATAAGGTGAGGATCTTAACCATGACATCACAAGTAACTCCAACCACTTTGCATCATACAAATGAAAGTTACTGCATTCAACTATGGGTCAAGTTAGGCTGCACCTCAAACTCCTCGAATCACAATCTCAGCTGCATCCTCGATATGGAGCCGGGCTACACACTTCGGCCAGGAGTAGACTCGTGCCACAGTTTCAATTCTCATCTCATCAGATGCATAAATCCATTAATAACATAAACAGCTCAGTTCATCCCCAAAACACCTTCTGAATTGGTTACTCGTTTAGATGATCACGGTATTGGAACTTTTGCACCATCTGCTTCAAACATCAGAGAAAAAAGTTACAATGATAAATCAGAATTGGTTTTTGTGTCTGCAACTATCCTCCATAATATAGTTCTGAAACCAGTGAAACAGTAGTACAAGAAACGGTCCCGAAGATGTTATATAAACCTCGAACGTTTGTAATATTGCATCATGTGTAAAGAAGAAAGTTTATGACAAGAGACTAATGCTATTAAGGCTTTGATATTCAGCTGTGAACGAATATTGGAATCATGAGAATGTTATGCACAGTGAAAAGACAACAACTGATTAAGAAATAGTGGATAAAGCATAAGCATGGACACATACCTCTAAGGAGGAGCACATTACCCATCAGAAATGTCCACAAACAGAAGGCTGAATTATACTTAGGTCAGTAAAAGACATCTGTACGCCGCCCGTCTGTAACAACCCAAGCCCACCGCTAGCAGATATTGTCCTTAATGGACCTTTCCATTCGGGCTTCCCCTCATGTCTACTAGGGAGAGGTTTCTACACCATTATAAAGAATGTTTCGTTCCTCTCTCCAACCGACGTGGGATGTCACAGATCTCTTATGATTGTGAGCCACAATGGCAACATTAGTGCTGTAACCTCGAACAATTTATTTTGTTAAACAGCTACTCATGCCATCATTGTCAACCACCTTTGATAAAATTTAAATGCCATTTCAGACTCTCCTATTCTATGGTACTTCTCAAAAATAATTTTAAATGGGACAATATCCATTGGCAACCCAGATCTGTGTAACTTCATAAATAGATCTTCTGCCTCCTTCATGTCACCACATATACAGTGACCTCTTATTAGTTCTGTGTAGGTTATCTTATCTGGTTCGTACCCCTTCCTCAGCATTTCATCATATAATTGAAGGGCAGAACGAATTTGTCCACACTTACAGGCACCACTTATCAATAAATTATAAGTAACAACGTCTGGAAAATGACCTAACAAAAGCATATCCTTTTTCAGAGAATAAGCATTGAATATGTTCCCTCCTTTAACTTGTGCGTGAATCAATGCATTGTAAGTAAATACATTTGGTAGCACGCCGGTGGCCAACATCTGATCCCTGATGGAGATTGCATTGCTCAGATCTCCATACCTTCCATAACAATCGATTATCAGGTTCCAGATACGAGGCTCAGGCACCATCGATTTCTCTAACATTGAATGAAGAAACTCATTAGCTTTGATAGCATCTCCATGAATACATAGACCTTGAATAATCATTTTGTATGAAATATGATCTGGAGAAACACCCATTCGTGACATGACATCATGTATATAGTAAACCTCATCAAATTGGCCCTCTTTACAAAGATCACTGATTAGAGTGTTGTATGTAAAGATATCGGGAATAAAACCCCTCTTGATCATATCAACAACACAGCCAAATGCAATTTTCTTATCTTGATTCAAACAAAGCCCGTGAATAAGGACGTTGTATGCAACGACATCAATCTCTGTCTTCTTTTCCACCATCTCAGACCATAAAGAAATAGCCTGAACCATATCTCCACCTTTAAAAAAACCATCCATTAATATAGTTGATGTGATTGCATCATCTGTTGTTTTAATATCATCATCAAGGATATCTTCAAGAAGCTTCCGAGCATCCTCCAGGATGCCTCTCTTGCACAATGCATGTAAAAGTATGTTATAGGTAATTCTACTTGGCTTAATACCATTATTAGCCATGGTATAAAATAAGTCGAGAGCTTTATCCATATTCCTATGAAGGCAGAAACCCTTAATAATAATGTTGTATGTGGCACAACTGGGAGAAGGACCACTTTCTAACATTTCCCTAAAAAGAGAATCTGCTATCTCCATATCACAGTTTATACACAGTCCATTAAGAAGATAATTGTGTGTGAGTAAATCAACAACAAAACCTTGTCTTATCAACTTTCTCCGAAGCAAAAGAGCTGCTCCTAATTTTCCTTTTAAACACAAATCCCTAACCATGGCAGTGTAGTCAGGTTGCTGAACGGCCTCCCAAAGACATTTCTGAAGACCTGACTTTGCTAAACATATGCTTTCCCTGAAAAAATTTAGGCATTTAACAGATTTTTACAAGATGATACCTTGTAAACATATAAGGCATATAAGATCATTAGATATATTTAATAGCATAAAAACAATTGGGAGATGAAAAGAAGAATAAACGAAATCAGCCGTCCAATTTTTTAATTTTCTTATCCTCATCACAACTAGGAATAATAGTACATCAACAATCATAAGTCACTGCACTCAATGAATATTCAACTCTAAAGAAGCAATAAGGGGCTATGCAGGAGAAGTACATCAACTTAATTTGAGTGAATATAAAGATGGATGTGAAAGGACTCATTGATGTCTTAATGAAGAAACGCGGAGGAATCCCAGTTTTTAGTAAAAAGATCAGAAGCTTCAGAACTCCAAGTTTTACACTAGTTCCCACAAATTCCCTAAAACCTTACTGAGGCAATGCCCCCCAACACTCTTATTTTTCGTGTCCCTTCTCTCTCGCCAAACCTTTAATTGATGGTGAGAATTATAGCTCGATAGCAAAGTTCACTTACAACTAACTATAGCAGACTCAGGTGATTCTAAGCTCACATAAGTACCTTTATTCTCCAAGAACACAGTGGTTTGTGCCCAGGAAATGTGAGCTATAGCATGAATTATAGCATCTGCTAATCATTTAACACAGAATATATCCAACAGCTACTTAAGAATAAATAGGCTCATCGAAATTATCTGCAGTCAGCGCAAGTAAAATTTTATAGTTATCACGATCTTTTAAGGATATAACGATTCCATGCATTAAACAAGGTTTACCCATATGCTCAGAAATTTTGAAATGAAATTTGTTCTCCTTTTGGCTGGCACCTGACCCTTCCTTGGGACATCAAGACTTTTCTTTCCATAGTTTTGTCCGATCATCCTTTCAAGGAAGCTAAAGCTGTGTTGTGAAAATCCACCATCAGGGATTTTCTTTGGAATCGTTAGAAAGAATGAGAGCTTATTGGATAAAGAGCTTCCTTTTGACAAGTTCTTTGATTCCATTGTTTATCATGCCATCTCTTAGTGTAAATCTACAAATATCTTTTCTTCTTATAGTTATGCTACTCTATTGACAAATTGCAAGCTTTTTGGAATCACCCTCGATTATCTATCCTTTTTGTAATTTCATACATCAATGAAATTGTTTCTTATAAAAGGAAATAATAAGATTTACCTAGTAAGGTATTATTCATTAAATAAGCAGGATGGCTTTCATCTATGCACGTCCACATTGATGAAGAGATCATCACGTATTGAGATTTCGAACTATAAGGGTGAAAGCAAATATAATTAACGAAAAGAAAAAATCACCTCATGGCCTTCAAACGATCCAAACTACCCCTGAGCAGAGCGTCCAACACGTTGAAAACAGCCTGCGGATCACTTTCGCCATCAAAATTACGCTTTTCTGAAAAACAAGCCGAGAATCTCAACTCGCAATGGTCACCGTCAGTTGTCATCAAACTTTTAATAGCAGGCTGTAATGAATCCTCATCCTCGTCGGGCCTTCGCATGTAATGTATATAATCAGAAAGCATAAAGAAATTCATTAAAATTCTTTCAATTTCTTAATGTTAACATACAAAAGGTCAATTAATTACTGTAAAGTCGATGAAGTGTCGCACTCATTTCAGACGGAGCAAACCAAAGGATCGAAATATGTAGTCGTTTTACCTCGCCACTGCATCAATGTTAGATAGGCCGTTAAAGACGGCGAACATCCGAGAAATATCGCGCTTGAAAAAGTTAAGGGCTCCGTTCAGGAATCCAAGCACAGAAATGTGAGACGGAGGCGATTCGCTTGCAAACTGAACCACCAAAATAAACATGTGAACACCATATACGAAAAATTCTGAGCAAAGAAATGTAAGATAAAGGAATGGTAGAGGATAACTCACCGCCGCGAACATCATCGAGATAGCCGAATATTCTACTCTGGATTTCACTTCGTAATTCGAAATCAAATAACAATCTATGCAATATAGAAGGCCCAAAGTTTCGACGACGCCGGTGAAATCAACAGCCGCGGCGAGTTTCTTATAGCTGGCTGTGCTCCGCCGTCCCTCCAGCAGACTGCAGTCTCCTCCTTTCTTCGATTCGTTTTTCACGTCACATTTTTTGAATTTTCGCATTTATTACACGACATGACATGAATTACTTTTTGAAAAAAAAAAAAAAACGGAACATTGAGGCTCGTTTTCGTTCTAGGATAATAAAATAATATTTTCTTCGTTGGTGTGAGACTTTTTAGTAAGCTTAAATCAAACCCACCGGAACCTATGATCAAAGTGGACATCATACATTCCCGAGAGAGTTGGGTATAACTCTTAAATAATGCAACTTAAAAAATAAATAAAATAAAATTATTAGATTTTATAAATCTAGCTAAAAATTAATTTTAATAAAATCATTAAATTGGGATGGGACAAAAATAACATTTTTACCCCTCTACTCAAATGGGCACAAGAAAATGAAATAGAAAATTAAAAAATTAAAAAAATTAAATATTTATCTTCGAGATAAAAAAAATCTTGGTATACAGATAGAAAGCTATATAGATAGAACCATAATAGACAGATCATATTGATATAATATGTTACATATCTCGTTTTTGTATGTGAGCTAGATTCTTTATTGAATTTAATTTTTCGTCTCTGTATATATAATTATTTATATGTTTAATGACTTTAAAATGATAAATACATAGAGATTGAATATCAATAATATTGTTAATGATAAAAGCAAAAAATAAAATAGATTGATATAAAAGTGTATCGTTTATATTCAAATATAATTTTCATGGCACCATTACTTATTACCAATAGACAAAGGTATGAGCAAACATAAATATATTTGTATATCCTACGTCAACATAAAATGCAAAGATCTATCACTATTTATACAACACATATAGAGTTGCTAAATTGTTGCAAATTAACGAGTATTATGGAAGCAAAGGGCTAAAAAAGGCCTATAATAATATTAATAGCTTTCTACACGAGTCATTAGGAACAAAAATTAGCATAGAGATATGAAAAGAGCATTATTAATCACAATTTAACTCAGTAGCTTCAAACCCGTCTTTGGAAGACAAATAATGAACCTCTAGAGCCCTTTCCGAGACGAATTTTGTCATCAATGTATGTAATTTGGAGTTGTACCTCGCTTTCGCCACCATATCGAAACTCTAATCCGCCGACTTTTAGTTCAGGTGGCTCGAACACAACTTTGATCCATTTATCATCCAGAGCCTTCAATTTACCTGACATTTTTTTGTTTGTTGGTAAGAAGAAACACGATTTCATGGAGCAAAATGAAAAAGAATATATCAAGGTGAGAATGTTTGCTTAATCTGCTTTACCTAAATAGTGTGAAAATTATCTATTTATAATTAAATAAATTAAAGGATATGGGGAGAGTAATAAATAGAAATAATAATAAATGAAAAAATACATATGGTAAGAAGTAAATATCTCGAATTTGTCTTCTAATAAAATATCAAACTTGATATATATGTAAACTACTAAATATTCTTAAATGGCGTAGAAACAAAAGCCCCCTAAAGAGCTCACAACTGACTACGAGATTGGACTCCAATCTAAAAGAATTCATGAGAATCTCCACCATCATCGAACGGCATGTAAATTGAAGGCACTAGATGAAACATAACCAACCAAATCAATTCTAAAATTTACGATTGCGTCTTGAATTCTTAAAACTTGGTCCATGAGTCTACCACTAATAGATATTGTTTGCTTTTGCTCGTTTTGTATCGTCGTTGGCCTCACGGTTTTAGAATGCATCTACTAGGGAGAGGTTTCCACAACCTTACAAGGAATGTTTCGTTTCCCTCTCCCTAATAAACACGTTTTAAAACCGTATTTGTGAGATCCCACGTTGGTTGGAAAGAGGAACGAAACATTTCTTATAAGAGTATGAAAACCTCTCCCTACTAGACATGTTTTAAAACCATGTTTATGAGATTTCATATTGGTTGGAGAGGGGAACGAAACATTCCTTATAAGGGTGTGGAAACCTTTCCCTAGTAAACACATTTTAAAACCGTGTTTGTGAGATCCCATATTGATTAGAGAGGGAAACGAAACATTCGAGAGTGGAAGCCTCCCCTAATAGACGCGTTTTAAAATCGTGAGGCTAGTAGTGATACATAACGGGCCAAAGCGGACAATATCTATGAGCTGTGGGCTTAGACTTGGACTGTTACAAAAGTAGTTTCCAAAGATGACTTTTGAGAAGTAACACTTAATCTAAGGTCTGAATGACCATGGACAGCTGATTTAGTTTCTTGAGGTACGAAGTTA
Organism: Cucurbita moschata; assembly: GCF_002738365.1. Taxonomy (NCBI): domain Eukaryota; kingdom Viridiplantae; phylum Streptophyta; class Magnoliopsida; order Cucurbitales; family Cucurbitaceae; genus Cucurbita; species Cucurbita moschata. The sequence continues at coordinate 1,608,955 of NW_019268568.1, forward strand.
GGAGCGACTAATTCTTATGAAAAAATCCAGAGGCTATGTCAGCTATGTTACTGTGACCTTGGTTTGGTTTTCCAGCCATTGATTTAATTTTCTGATATGTTCACGAATAGAGGTCTCAAATTTTATTGTTTACAGAGGAAGTTTTAAAGTTGTACCTGTCAAAGAGACCTGTCCATCTAGGAAACCAAGAGCAGAAAAGGACACCTTGTTTCTGATAGTATCAGGAGCTTCCACACCCTGAATCATTTCCTTTGTCTTGAAAAAAATGCGACCCACTGCACTTCTGTATCCACCCCCAGGCGATGTTGGCACAGAGCAATAAACAACATCCCAATCTGAGATAGCACTTAATCATGTTAGCCAAACTAGAGCTGAAAAATGAGCAACAACTGGGTTGAAGTATTCTCTTTTGGGTTCTAGCATGCTTTTAAATTCCAACACATTTCAACTCGAATCAGATATTTGCTATCCCGTCAAATAAAACAATGTTAAATCATAAATTTAGTTCTAGAACTTTGAAGTTTTGTCTATTTGGTCTCGTAACTTTTACATATGTCTACTACGACCCTAAATTTTCAATTTTGAGTCTAGTAGATTCTTGACAAATTCAAAACTTGTAAAAAGTAATTGATCTTAAATCTCTTAAACTAAATTTGTAATTTTCAAGTTCAAATCAAATAGACAAAAACTATAAAGTTTAGAGACTAAATTTGTAATTGAACCGAAATGGTTTAAGAACCTGCCAAATTCAAGAAAAAAATGGCTGGATTTCTCAGGATTTCATAGATTTTCAGATTAAACTAGTCATGTTTTAGTTTCTAAATTAGGCCTGAAGTACTATATAGGTAAAACTATTATTTTCATTTCCTTTTCAACAAACAGCCAAACAAGATGAAGAATTCAAATCATTTTTGGCATTTCAAAAAAGCAGATATGAAATCATTTCTTATACTTTCTTGTTTTCAAACAGAGGCGAAAATAAAGATCAAACATGGGTCCATATGCAAGATGAGTAGATGTATATTCAAGCATATGCAACAAGAACCAGTAGAACTGTTTGAAATATTACCTCCAAATATGAGAGGACATTTAACAGGCTCGTTTACACAATATTTTTGCAATTCTTGAGCCAATTCAGCAACCTCTTTATGTTTTCCTTCAGTTAGTAAAACTCCTCCGTCACTTCCTGTAACCTGTTTCAAAGAGTAAAATCGCCATTCCGCAATGAAAATTATGAAATCCGAGCAAAAGTTAATGGCACCGAGTATACAATTACAGTTAAAGCATTGTTGACCAAGATCATTCTGAGATCTGAAGAGGCTCGAGTGGAAATCATGTAAACTCCCTTTACCAGTCGAATGATCTTCATCAAGAGAGAATTTCTGTAAATTTCCAAGTCCAGTACCACTCACTAACGTAGGCCTCTATTTGCGACACATTTTCTACTAGAATTTCCAATTTTCGATTCTAGATCGACTATTTTTCACCCTAGAACCAGTTCCAATATGCAAAACAAACTAAAACAAACAAGTTTCAAAACATTACCTTCGAGAGAATGGACGCAACGAGATCATCAGGACCCGTTCGAACTTGAGGATCCGAGATCGAAACCGACGCCTGAATTACGAATGGCTTGCGCCGATGGAAACGAGATGAAATTAAAGTGGATTGACATGAAATTGACGATATTGAGCTTGGAGCAAGAAACTTCGATTTCGATGGCTCAATGCGTCCACTGGATACTACTTTTGCGAGCAAAGGTGCAACTGAGGTAGCCGAGACAGCCATGTAAATCCTACAGGTTCAGAAGACGAACGCTAGCATTTGGCTCGCCGCTGCAATGTACGTGGGGAGAATCGGATATCGGCCCCACGAGGCGATGAATTGCCGGGTTATCTTCATGCCAAGTGAGCTAAGTTGATTGCAGCCTTATCTTTCAGATTCCCGCTTTTGATTTTTGTTGAATTATTTATTCTCTAACAATTAAGTTAAAATAAAACTTTTTTTTTTTAAATTGGGTTTATTTGTTGATATTTTATATATTAAAATCTTATTTTTATTAAAAATAAAAAAATTAGACAAGGTATGAATAGTTCGAAACAACCAGATCAAAATATTTTATAGTTGGTCAGTAAATTCATTGTTTTAATAAAAGTTAGTTAGGTCGAAAAAATTTACAGCTTTAGGTTTGATTGTTTTTTTAAAAGAAATGTTTCAACCTGATCTAACTTATCCATCTCTCCCTCTCGAACTTGTCCTCGTCGTTACTATTATCTCATGCCCACGAATAACACACATTTTGTCGGGTTTAACCAACGAGAAAAGTTGTCCTCAAATTTTATTAAAACCCATTTAGGGTCTAACAAATTTAATCGAGCTCAACAAAAAAAAATGTATTTGTTTCCAAAAATAAGGAGAATTAAATTTGTTCATCTAAATATCTCATGAATTTGTAGACACTAAACTTATAACCACCGTGAAATATAGCTCAACCATAATTGATATATACTTTGCCCTAATTATTGTCGGTTATTAGAAATGTCTATTTTACCTACCGAGACTGTGCTCCGAACAGGGAGGAGATTCCCCATTTAAACAGAGAATAGTGAGGGAGTGGGGAATATTTTTTCACTATTAGATAAATGGGACTGAGAACAGGATTATATTTCTCATTTCCGTCCCCACCTCCATCCCACGTAATATAAATATATTTTCAACACAATAAAAGACGGGTAGATTTGAGAACTTATAGAATCCGTACCTTTAGTTTATTATTTCAAATGTCATTAAATGATCAACTTTTTATATTCCGATCTCCAGTTATATATATTAAAATTAAGATATAAAATTAATTTATAAATAAATAGATGTAATTCTATTTTGTAATATTAAAATTTAAATAGGTAAAAATTACGTTGAAATATTAAATTATATTTTTATTTATGAAATATTTGGGAAGTTTTATGATTTTTTTTTTTATTATATTACTCTGGTTTTTCTAACATGGACATGTAGGAAAGTGAGAGAGATACTGCCACGTGGATGGAAGTTTTAATGCAGTTTAATGTTAATTAAAAAAGGAAATAAAAATTAGGAAGACGACATGACAATATAAATGGTGGTGGAGACCGGCGCCATTTTTGGGACTTCGTGCCGCCACTTTCTTCCAGAGAAGAAACCAAGTGGAACTGCGTGGACGTCGTACGACCACCCAGTCGACGGCCACGATCCGTTCTCACAGTTCCAATCCATCCCCACGGTCTCTTCAAAATCCCACCGTCGGTTCCAAAGCGCGGGAAAAAGACCCATAGCCTCTGTGTATCACTGCAAACTAACGGTCACGGACATATCTCTCAGTCGAGGTCGATCTGGAAGAAGTCGATAAGGTTACTTTCTTCCTCAAAGTAGCTCTGTGTTTTTCTTTCTAGGGTTTCAGGTCTTCTTTCATGGCGCCGAGGAAGCGAAGCAAGAATCAAGAAGACGAGCCGGCGGCGGCGGAGGAGAAGCCGGCCCCGGTGTCGTCGATGGTGACTCGGAGATCGCCCCGGCTGGCGGTGAACTCCAAGGCTGATTTGGTGGTGGAAGAGGCTGTGACGGAGTTGCCGAAGAGTAAGAAGGTGAAACGTGCTCCAAAGGAGAATGGAAAGGCGAAGGAGGTTGGAAATGAGGGGGAGGAAATTGATGCTTGTGAATGTTTGCTGAATCACCACACCTAAATGGGGGTGAGAGTTCTCTTATTTATAATCATTTCCAGGATACAGAAATATGGTAAATTACAAATATTATGGAAATAGTAATAAAAGGAAAGAATAATAAATGAATGCAATATATTTGCCTTTAATAAGAGGGCAAATATGGTAACCCGTAATGTAAGGCAAATATCTAGATATTTGCCTTATAGTGAACGGTCAACTATCCTTAACACCCCCCCGCAAGCTGAGCGTCGGATTTGAACGAACGTAAAGCTTGGATCTGAAAAATTCAAAGAGAGGTCGAGAAATACTCTTTGTGAAGATGTCAGCAACTTGGAGATGAGAGGGTACATATTGTGTGCGAAGTTTGCCAGCGATAACAAGTTCTCGAAGGAAATGATAATCTAGTTCAACATGTTTGGCCCGCTTGTGAGAAACGGGATTAGAGCTCAAAAAAATAGCACTTTTGTTGTCACATAAGAGTAAGGGCTGCTTTGAAATAGGGACCTTGAGGTCATGCAAAAGATGCGTAACCCAAAGAAGTTCAGCAGCGGTTGTGGCAAGAGCACGATACTCAGATTCACAGCTGGAGCGTGAGACAGTAGGTTGCTTTTTGGCACTCCAAGAAACCAGATTGTTACCAAGATAAATAGAATAGCCGGATGTAGAACGACGAGTATCGGGACAACCAGCCCAGTCAGCATCCGAATAAGCGACTAGCGTACTAGGAACAGTGGATGGACGAAAGGTAAGACCAAAGTGGAGTGTTCCTTTGACATAACGAAGAATACGTTTGACAGCAAGAAAGTGATCTGCAGTAGGGGCATGCAAGAATTGACTGACAGAATTGACAGCATAGGCAATATCTGGACGCGTAATAGTCAAGTACTGAAGGGCGCCAACAAGAGATCTGTAGAGAGTAGGATCAGAGAAAGGAGAACCATCAGCAGTCAGGTGTTGAGAAACAACCATGGGAGTGTGAACTGGTTTGCTATCGAGCAACTGAGCACGAGTAAGAATATCTCGAGCATATTTTAACTGACTAATAAAGAGACCATCAGGAGTGGGTGAAGCTTCAAGACCAAGAAAGTAACTGAGAGAACCCAAATCTTTGGTAGCAAACTCAGAATGAAGCTTGCGAGTAAAGCTGTCAATAAGAGATGAGTTGTTGCCGGTAACAATAATGTCATCAACATAAAGAAGCAAATAGATAATGTTAGATTGCTGATGAAAGACAAAAAGGGACGTGTCAGCGCGACTGCAAGAAAACCCAAGTGTGAGAAGAAATGAGCTAAAACGCTGAAACCAAGCACGAGGAGCTTGCTTTAAACCATAGAGGGCTTTCTTTAATAGACAAACATGAGTGGGAAATCGAGGATCAATATACCCAGGAGGTTGTTCCATATGAACACGTTCAATAAGAGTTCCATTGAGAAAAGCATTCTTGACATCAAGTTGTCGAAGATGCCATTTATTTGTGACTGCAATAGAAAGCACAACACGGACAGTGGTAGCTTTGACAACCGGACTGAAAGTGTCAGTGTAGTCAAGACCAGGAACCTGAGTATAACCTTTGGCAACAAGACGAGCCTTGAAACGCTCGACAGATCCATCAGGCAAATATTTAATACGAAACACCCATTTAGAGCCCACGATGTTGGTGTTAGCAGGGCGAGGAACCAAAGTCCAAGTATCATTTTGTTGTAATGCTCGAATTTCTTCATCCATGGCAGCCACCCAAGCAGGATTCTTAGCCGCAGATTTGAATCCTTTTGGCTCAGTGGATGCAAGAAGAGCAGAAAGAAGTCCAGATGAGCCCAAAATACCAAGATTTGCTGGATGACGAGTCTTGAATATACCAGCTTTGGCTCGTGTGATCATAGGATGAGTGCCCAAAGAAGAGAAATCAACAGGAGGTTCAATAGAGGTCGAATTAGAAGTCGAGGGTGGCAAAGTGGAACCTGTAAGAGAAGTATCAACCTGCACAGACTCATCTACAAGGTCAGAACAAATATCACACGGGGATGAACTGGATCGAGGAGTTTGCGGTGATGAAGTGGTAGGGGGGGATGAATCAATACGATGAAAATGT
>NW_019268569.1:0-39924 GCF_002738365.1 Cucurbita moschata
TTCTCGGTTTCGGCAATGATTTCTTCTCGATTTGGGTAAAGACAAGATCAGATAATTGACGAACGTCGTTCGAAGTTCCGCAGTAGCGCATCGGCAATTTCTCTTGTTTGAAATCCAGGTTCAAATCTTGGCTGTGGAATAACCCTTTTATTATAATTAAGATTTTTTTTTTCTCGATCTCCGCAACGATTTCTTCTCGGTTTCAGTAAATAGGTAGTATCAAATAGTTGACTAAATTGTATCCAAGTTCCGCAGTAGCGCATCGGCAATTTCTCATATCCCGGCTCCGGATCGAAATTTAAATATGTTTTTTCTCGATTTTCGCAACGATTTCTTCTCGGTTTCAGTAAATAGGTAGTATCAAATAGTTGACTAAATTGTATCGAAATTCCGCAGTAGCGCTTTGGCAACTTCTCATCAAAATTGAAAGATTTTTTTTCTCGATTTTTCCGCAACGATTTTCTTCTCGATTTCAGCGTCACACTTGCATGGTACCACATTGAAAATTTCTAGCCTTTGAAATCTTGGCTGCGGGTCAATCTTTTAAAATCTTTCTCGGTTTCGGCAATGATTTCTTCTCGATTTCAGTGTCGAACTCCGGTAGTATCGCATTGACAGTTTCGCGCATTGGCAATTTCTCGTCTTTGAAATCCAGGTTAAAATCCTGGCTGCGGATGGAAATTTCGATATTATTTTTCGCGATTTCCGCAACGATTTTCTTCTCGATTTCAGCGTCACACTTGCATGGTACCACATTGAAAATTTCTAGCCTTTGAAATCTTGGCTGCGGGTCAATCTTTTAAAATCTTTCTCGGTTTCGGCAATGATTTCTTCTCGATTTCAGCGTCACACTTGCATGGTACCACATTGACAATTTCTAGCCTTTGAAATCTTGGCTGCGGGTCAATCTTTTAAAATCTTTCTCGGTTTCGGCAATGATTTCTTCTCGATTTCAGCGTCACACTTGCATGGTACCACATTGACAATTTCTAGCCTTTGAAATCTTGGCTGCGGGTCAATCTTTTAAAATCTTTCTCGGTTTCGGCAATGATTTCTTCTCGATTTCAGTGTCGAACTCCGGTAGTATCGCATTGACAGTTTCGCGCATTCGCAATTTCTCGTCTTTGAAATCCAGGTTAAAATCCTGGCTGCGGATGGAAATTTCGATATTATTTTTCTCGATTTTCGCAACGATTTCTTCTCGGTTTCAGTAAATAGGTAGTATCAAATAGTTGACTAAATTGTATCGAAATTCCGCAGTAGCGCTTTGGCAACTTCTCATCAAAATTGAAAGATTTTTTTTCTCGATTTTTCCGCAACGATTTTGTTTCTTCTCGATTTCAGTGTCGAACTCCGGTAGTATCGCATTGACAGTTTCGCGCATTCGCAATTTCTCGTCTTTGAAATCCAGGTTAAAATCCTGGCTGCGGATGGAAATTTCGATATTATTTTTCGCGATTTCCGCAACGATTTTCTTCTCGATTTCAGCGTCACACTTGCATGGTACCACATTGACAATTTCTAGCCTTTGAAATCTTGGCTGCGGGTCAATCTTTTAAAATCTTTCTCGGTTTCGGCAATGATTTCTTCTCGATTTGGGTAAAGACAAGATCAGATAATTGACGAACGTCGTTCGAAGTTCCGCAGTAGCGCATCGGCAATTTCTCTTGTTCGAAATCCAGGTTCAAATCCTGGATGTGGAATAACCCTTTTATTATAATTAAGATTTTTTTTTCTCGATCTCCGCAACGATTTCTTCTCGGTTTCAGTAAATAGGTAGTATCAAATAGTTGACTAACTTGTATCCAAGTTCCGCAGTAGCGCATCGGCAATTTCTCATATCTCGGCTCTGGATCGAAATCGAAGGATTTTTTTTCTCGATTTCCGCAGCGATTTCATCGGCCCGACAATTTCTCATCTTTGAAATCCTGGCAGCGGATCAAAATTTAAATATGTTTTTTCTCGATTTTCGCAACGATTTCTTCTCAATTTCAGTGTTAAAACTTCGGTAGTTTAAATATGTTTTTTCTCGATTTTCGCAACGATTTCTTCTCGATTTCAGTGTTAAAACTTCGGTAGCATCACATCGACAATTTATAATTCTTGGCTGCGGATCAATTTCTTAAGATTTTTCTCGATTCCTGCAACGATGTCTCTTCTCTCGGTTTCAGTGAAGAAGGCAATATCAAATGTTTGACTAAATTGTATCGAAATTCCGCAGTAGCGCGTTGGCAACTTCTCATCAAAATTGAAAGATTTTTTTTCTCGATTTTTCCGCAACGATTTTGTTTCTTCTCGATTTCAGTGTCGAACTCCGGTAGTATCGCATTGACAGTTTCGCGCATTGGCAATTTCTCGTCTTTGAAATCCAGGTTAAAATCCTGGCTGCGGATGGAAATTTCGATATTATTTTTCTCGATTTCCGCAACGATTTTCTTCTCGATTTCAGCGTCACACTTGCATGGTACCACATTGACAATTTCTAGCCTTTGAAATCTTGGCTGCGGGTCAATCTTTTAAAATCTTTCTCGGTTTCGGCAATGATTTCTTCTCGATTTGGGTAAAGACAAGATCAGATAATTGACGAACGTCGTTCGAAGTTCCGCAGTAGCGCATCGGCAATTTCTCATATCCCGGCTCCGGATCGAAATTTAAATATGTTTTTTCTCGATTTTCGCAACGATTTCTTCTCGATTTCAGTGTCGAACTCCGGTAGTATCGCATTGACAGTTTCGCGCATTGGCAATTTCTCGTCTTTGAAATCCAGGTTAAAATCCTGGCTGCGGATGGAAATTTCGATATTATTTTTCTCGATTTCCGCAACGATTTTCTTCTCGATTTCAGCGTCACACTTGCATGGTACCACATTGACAATTTCTAGCCTTTGAAATCTTGGCTGCGGGTCAATCTTTTAAAATCTTTCTCGGTTTCGGCAATGATTTCTTCTCGATTTGGGTAAAGACAAGATCAGATAATTGACGAACGTCGTTCGAAGTTCCGCAGTAGCGCATCGGCAATTTCTCATATCCCGGCTCCGGATCGAAATTTAAATATGTTTTTTCTCGATTTTCGCAACGATTTCTTCTCGATTTCAGTGTCGAACTCCGGTAGTATCGCATTGACAGTTTCGCGCATTGGCAATTTCTCGTCTTTGAAATCCAGGTTAAAATCCTGGCTGCGGATGGAAATTTCGATATTATTTTTCTCGATTTCCGCAACGATTTTCTTCTCGATTTCAGCGTCACACTTGCATGGTACCACATTGACAATTTCTAGCCTTTGAAATCTTGGCTGCGGGTCAATCTTTTAAAATCTTTCTCGGTTTCGGCAATGATTTCTTCTCGATTTGGGTAAAGACAAGATCAGATAATTGACGAACGTCGTTCGAAGTTCCGCAGTAGCGCATCGGCAATTTCTCATATCCCGGCTCCGGATCGAAATTTAAATATGTTTTTTCTCGATTTTCGCAACGATTTCTTCTCGATTTCAGTGTCGAACTCCGGTAGTATCGCATTGACAGTTTCGCGCATTGGCAATTTCTCGTCTTTGAAATCCAGGTTAAAATCCTGGCTGCGGATGGAAATTTCGATATTATTTTTCTCGATTTCCGCAACGATTTTCTTCTCGATTTCAGCGTCACACTTGCATGGTACCACATTGACAATTTCTAGCCTTTGAAATCTTGGCTGCGGGTCAATCTTTTAAAATCTTTCTCGGTTTCGGCAATGATTTCTTCTCGATTTGGGTAAAGACAAGATCAGATAATTGACGAACGTCGTTCGAAGTTCCGCAGTAGCGCATCGGCAATTTCTCTTGTTTGAAATCCAGGTTCAAATCCTGGCTGTGGAATAACCCTTTTATTATAATTAAGATTTTTTTTTTCTCGATCTCCGCAACGATTTCTTCTCGATTTCAGTGTCGAACTCCGGTAGTATCGCATTGACAGTTTCGCGCATTGGCAATTTCTCGTCTTTGAAATCCAGGTTAAAATCCTGGCTGCGGATGGAAATTTCGATATTATTTTTCTCGATTTCCGCAACGATTTTCTTCTCGATTTCAGCGTCACACTTGTATGGTACCACATTGACAATTTCTAGCCTTTGAAATCTTGGCTGCGGGTCAATCTTTTAAAATCTTTCTCGGTTTCGGCAATGATTTCTTCTCGATTTGGGTAAAGACAAGATCAGATAATTGACGAACGTCGTTCGAAGTTCCGCAGTAGCGCATCGGCAATTTCTCTTGTTTGAAATCCAGGTTCAAATCCTGGCTGTGGAATAATCCTTTTATTATAATTAAGATTTTTTTTTTCTCGATCTCCGCAACGATTTCTTCTCGGTTTCAGTAAATAGGTAGTATCAAATAGTTGACTAAATTGTATCCAAGTTCCGCAGTAGCGCATTGGCAATTTCTAATATCCCGGCTCCGGATCGAAATCGAAGGATTTTTTTTCTCGATTTCTACAGCGATTTCATCGGCCCGGCAATTTCTCATCTTTGAAATCCTGGCAGCGGATCAAAATTTAAATATGTTTTTTCTCGATTTTCGCAACGATTTCTTCTCGGTTTCAGTAAATAGGTAGTATCAAATAGTTGACTAAATTGTATCCAAGTTCCGCAGTAGCGCATCGGCAATTTCTCTTGTTTGAAATCCAGGTTCAAATCCTGGCTGCGGAATAATCCTTTTATTATAATTAAGATTTTTTTTTCTCGATCTCCGCAACGATTTCTTCTCGGTTTCAGTAAATAGGTAGTATCAAATAGTTGACTAAATTGTATCCAAGTTCCGCAGTAGCGCATCGGCAATTTCTAATATCCCGGCTCCGGATCGAAATCGAAGGATTTTTTTTCTCGATTTCTACAGCGATTTCATCGGCCCGGCAATTTCTCATCTTTGAAATCCTGGCAGCGGATCAAAATTTAAATATGTTTTTTCTCGATTTTCGCAACGATTTCTTCTCGATTTCAGTGTTAAAACTTCGGTAGCATCATATCGACAATTTAGAATTCTTGGCTGCGGATCAATTTCTTAAGATTTTTCTCGATTCCTGCAACGATGTCTCTTCTCTCGGTTTCAGTGAAGAAGGCAATATCAAATGTTTGACTAAATTGTATCGAAATTCCGCAGTAGCGCGTTGGCAACTTCTCATCAAAATTGAAAGATTTTTTTTCTCGATTTCTACTGCGATTTCATCGGCCCGGCAATTTCTCATCTTTGAAATCCTGGCAGCGGATCAAAATTTAAATATGTTTTTTCTCGATTTTCGCAACGATTTCTTCTCAATTTCAGTGTTAAAACTTCGGTAGCATCATATCGACAATTTAGAATTCTTGGCTGCGGATCAATTTCTTAAGATTTTTCTCGATTCCTGCAACGATGTCTCTTCTCTCGGTTTCAGTGAAGAAGGCAATATCAAATGTTTGACTAAATTGTATCGAAATTCCGCAGTAGCGCGTTGGCAACTTCTCATCAAAATTGAAAGATTTTTTTTCTCGATTTCTACTGCGATTTCATCGGCCCGGCAATTTCTCATCTTTGAAATCCTGGCAGCGGATCAAAATTTAAATATGTTTTTTCTCGATTTTCGCAACGATTTCTTCTCAATTTCAGTGTTAAAACTTCGGTAGCATCATATCGACAATTTAGAATTCTTGGCTGCGGATCAATTTCTTAAGATTTTTCTCGATTCCTGCAACGATGTCTCTTCTCTCGGTTTCAGTGAAGAAGGCAATATCAAATGTTTGACTAAATTGTATCGAAATTCCGCAGTAGCGCGTTGGCAACTTCTCATCAAAATTGAAAGATTTTTTTTCTCGATTTCTACTGCGATTTCATCGGCCCGGCAATTTCTCATCTTTGAAATCCTGGCAGCGGATCAAAATTTAAATATGTTTTTTCTCGATTTTCGCAACGATTTCTTCTCAATTTCAGTGTTAAAACTTCGGTAGCATCATATCGACAATTTAGAATTCTTGGCTGCGGATCAATTTCTTAAGATTTTTCTCGATTCCTGCAACGATGTCTCTTCTCTCGGTTTCAGTGAAGAAGGCAATATCAAATGTTTGACTAAATTGTATCGAAATTCCGCAGTAGCGCGTTGGCAACTTCTCATCAAAATTGAAAGATTTTTTTTCTCGATTTCTACTGCGATTTCATCGGCCCGGCAATTTCTCATCTTTGAAATCCTGGCAGCGGATCAAAATTTAAATATGTTTTTTCTCGATTTTCGCAACGATTTCTTCTCAATTTCAGTGTTAAAACTTCGGTAGCATCATATCGACAATTTAGAATTCTTGGCTGCGGATCAATTTCTTAAGATTTTTCTCGATTCCTGCAACGATGTCTCTTCTCTCGGTTTCAGTGAAGAAGGCAATATCAAATGTTTGACTAAATTGTATCGAAATTCCGCAGTAGCGCGTTGGCAACTTCTCATCAAAATTGAAAGATTTTTTTTCTCGATTTCTACTGCGATTTCATCGGCCCGGCAATTTCTCATCTTTGAAATCCTGGCAGCGGATCAAAATTTAAATATGTTTTTTCTCGATTTTCGCAACGATTTCTTCTCAATTTCAGTGTTAAAACTTCGGTAGCATCATATCGACAATTTAGAATTCTTGGCTGCGGATCAATTTCTTAAGATTTTTCTCGATTCCTGCAACGATGTCTCTTCTCTCGGTTTCAGTGAAGAAGGCAATATCAAATGTTTGACTAAATTGTATCGAAATTCCGCAGTAGCGCGTTGGCAACTTCTCATCAAAATTGAAAGATTTTTTTTCTCGATTTCTACTGCGATTTCATCGGCCCGGCAATTTCTCATCTTTGAAATCCTGGCAGCGGATCAAAATTTAAATATGTTTTTTCTCGATTTTCGCAACGATTTCTTCTCAATTTCAGTGTTAAAACTTCGGTAGCATCATATCGACAATTTAGAATTCTTGGCTGCGGATCAATTTCTTAAGATTTTTCTCGATTCCTGCAACGATGTCTCTTCTCTCGGTTTCAGTGAAGAAGGCAATATCAAATGTTTGACTAAATTGTATCGAAATTCCGCAGTAGCGCGTTGGCAACTTCTCATCAAAATTGAAAGATTTTTTTTCTCGATTTCTACTGCGATTTCATCGGCCCGGCAATTTCTCATCTTTGAAATCCTGGCAGCGGATCAAAATTTAAATATGTTTTTTCTCGATTTTCGCAACGATTTCTTCTCAATTTCAGTGTTAAAACTTCGGTAGCATCATATCGACAATTTAGAATTCTTGGCTGCGGATCAATTTCTTAAGATTTTTCTCGATTCCTGCAACGATGTCTCTTCTCTCGGTTTCAGTGAAGAAGGCAATATCAAATGTTTGACTAAATTGTATCGAAATTCCGCAGTAGCGCGTTGGCAACTTCTCATCAAAATTGAAAGATTTTTTTTCTCGATTTCTACTGCGATTTCATCGGCCCGGCAATTTCTCATCTTTGAAATCCTGGCAGCGGATCAAAATTTAAATATGTTTTTTCTCGATTTTCGCAACGATTTCTTCTCAATTTCAGTGTTAAAACTTCGGTAGCATCATATCGACAATTTAGAATTCTTGGCTGCGGATCAATTTCTTAAGATTTTTCTCGATTCCTGCAACGATGTCTCTTCTCTCGGTTTCAGTGAAGAAGGCAATATCAAATGTTTGACTAAATTGTATCGAAATTCCGCAGTAGCGCGTTGGCAACTTCTCATCAAAATTGAAAGATTTTTTTTCTCGATTTCTACTGCGATTTCATCGGCCCGGCAATTTCTCATCTTTGAAATCCTGGCAGCGGATCAAAATTTAAATATGTTTTTTCTCGATTTTCGCAACGATTTCTTCTCGATTTCAGTGTTAAAACTTCGGTAGCATCACATCGACAATTTATAATTCTTGGCTGCGGATCAATTTCTTAAGATTTTTCTCGATTCCTGCAACGATGTCTCTTCTCTCGGTTTCAGTGAAGAAGGCAATATCAAATGTTTGACTAAATTGTATCGAAATTCCGCAGTAGCGCGTTGGCAACTTCTCATCAAAATTGAAAGATTTTTTTTCTCGATTTCTACTGCGATTTCATCGGCCCGGCAATTTCTCATCTTTGAAATCCTGGCAGCGGATCAAAATTTAAATATGTTTTTTCTCGATTTTCGCAACGATTTCTTCTCGATTTCAGTGTTAAAACTTCGGTAGCATCATATCGACAATTTAGAATTCTTGGCTGCGGATCAATTTCTTAAGATTTTTCTCGATTCCTGCAACGATGTCTCTTCTCTCGGTTTCAGTGAAGAAGGCAATATCAAATGTTTGACTAAATTGTATCGAAATTCCGCAGTAGCGCGTTGGCAACTTCTCATCAAAATTGAAAGATTTTTTTTCTCGATTTTTCCGCAACGATTTTGTTTCTTCTCGATTTCAGTGTCGAACTCCGGTAGTATCGCATTGACAGTTTCGCGCATTGGCAATTTCTCGTCTTTGAAATCCAGGTTAAAATCCTAGCTGCGGATGGAAATTTCGATATTATTTTTCTCGATTTCCGCCACGATTTTCTTCTCGATTTCAGCGTCACACTTGCATGGTACCACATTGACAATTTCTAGCCTTTGAAATCTTGGCTGCGGGTCAATGTTTTAAAATCTTTCTCGGTTTCGGCAATGATTTCTTCTCGATTTCGGTAATGACAAGATCAGATAATTGACGAATGTCATTCGAAGTTCCGCAGTAGCGCATCGGCAATTTCTCTTGTTTGAAATCCAGGTTCAAATCCTGGCTGCGGAATAATCCTTTTATTATAATTAAGATTTTTTTTTTCTCGATCTCCGCAACGATTTCTTCTCGGTTTCAGTAAATAGGTAGTATCAAATACTTGACTAAATTGTATCCAAGTTCCGCAGTAGCGCATCGGCAATTTCTCATATCCCGGCTTCGGATCTAAATTTAAATATGTTTTTTCTCGATTTTCGCAACGATTTCTTCTCGATTTCAGTGTTAAAACTTCGGTAGCATCACATCGACAATTTATAATTCTTGGCTGCGGATCAATTTCTTAAGATTTTTCTCGATTCCTGCAACGATGTCTCTTCTCTCGGTTTCAGTGAAGAAGGCAATATCAAATGTTTGACTAAATTGTATCGAAATTCCGCAGTAGCGCGTTGGCAACTTCTCATCAAAATTGAAAGATTTTTTTTCTCGATTTCTACAGCGATTTCATCGGCCCGGCAATTTCTCATCTTTGAAATCCTGGCAGCGGATCAAAATTTAAATATGTTTTTTCTCGATTTTCGCAGCGATTTCATCGGCCCGGCAATTTCTCATCTTTGAAATCCTGGCAGCGGATCAAAATTTAAATATGTTTTTTCTCGATTTTCGCAGCGATTTCATCGGCCCGGCAATTTCTCATCTTTGAAATCCTGGCAGCGGATCAAAATTTAAATATGTTTTTTCTCGATTTTCGCAGCGATTTCATCGGCCCGGCAATTTCTCATCTTTGAAATCCTGGCAGCGGATCAAAATTTAAATATGTTTTTTCTCGATTTTCGCAGCGATTTCATCGGCCCGGCAATTTCTCATCTTTGAAATCCTGGCAGCGGATCAAAATTTAAATATGTTTTTTCTCGATTTTCGCAGCGATTTCATCGGCCCGGCAATTTCTCATCTTTGAAATCCTGGCAGCGGATCAAAATTTAAATATGTTTTTTCTCGATTTTCGCAGCGATTTCATCGGCCCGGCAATTTCTCATCTTTGAAATCCTGGCAGCGGATCAAAATTTAAATATGTTTTTTCTCGATTTTCGCAACGATTTCTTCTCGATTTCAGTGTCGAACTCCGGTAGTATCGCATTGACAGTTTCGCGCATTGGCAATTTCTCGTCTTTGAAATCCAGGTTAAAATCCTGGCTGCGGATGGAAATTTCGATATTATTTTTCTCGATTTCCGCAACGATTTTCTTCTCGATTTCAGCGTCACACTTGCATGGTACCACATTGACAATTTCTAGCCTTTGAAATCTTGGCTGCGGGTCAATCTTTTAAAATCTTTCTCGGCTTCGGCAATGATTTCTTCTCGATTTGGGTAAAGACAAGATCAGATAATTGACGAACATCGTTCGAAGTTCCGCAGTAGCGCATCGGCAATTTCTCTTGTTTGAAATCCAGGTTCAAATCCTGGCTGCGGAATAATCCTTTTATTATAATTAAGATTTTTTTTTTCTCGATCTCCGCAACGATTTCTTCTCGATTTGGGTAAAGACAAGATCAGATAATTGACGAACGTCGTTCGAAGTTCCGCAGTAGCGCATCGGCAATTTCTAATATCCCGGCTCCGGATCGAAATCGAAGGATTTTTTTTCTCGATTTCTACAGCGATTTCATCGGCCCGGCAATTTCTCATCTTTGAAATCCTCGCAGCGGATCAAAATTTAAATATGTTTTTTCTCGATTTTCGCAACGATTTCTTCTCGATTTCAGTGTTAAAACTTCGGTAGCATCATATCGACAATTTATAATTCTTGGCTGCGGATCAATTTCTTAAGATTTTTCTCGATTCCTGCAACGATGTCTCTTCTCTCGGTTTCAGTGAAGAAGGCAATATCAAATGTTTGACTAAATTGTATCGAAATTCCGCAGTAGCGCGTTGGCAACTTCTCATCAAAATTGAAAGATTTTTTTTCTCGATTTTTCCGCAACGATTTTGTTTCTTCTCGATTTCAGTGTCGAACTCCGGTAGTATCGCATTGACAGTTTCGCGCATTGGCAATTTCTCGTCTTTGAAATCCAGGTTAAAATCCTGGCTGCGGATGGAAATTTCGATTTCCGCAACGATTTTCTTCTCGATTTCAGCGTCACACTTGCATGGTACCACATTGACAATTTCTGACGAACGTCGTTCGAAGTTCCGCAGTAGCGCATCGGCAATTTCTCTTGTTTGAAATCCAGGTTCAAATCCTGGCTGCGGAATAATCCTTTTATTATAATTAAGATTTTTGTTTCTCGATCTCCGCAACGATTTCCTCTCGGTTTCAGTAAATAGGTAGTATCAAATAGTTGACTAAATTGTATCCAAGTTCCGCAGTAGCGCATCGGCAATTTCTAATATCCCGGCTCCGGATCGAAATCGAAGGATTTTTTTTCTCGATTTTTCCGCAACGATTTTCTTCTCGATTTCAGCGTCACACTTGCATGGTACCACATTGACAATTTCTAGCCTTTGAAATCTTGGCTGCGGGTCAATCTTTTAAAATCTTTCTCGGTTTCGGCAATGATTTCTTCTCGATTTCAGCGTCACACTTGCATGGTACCACATTGACAATTTCTAGCCTTTGAAATCTTGGCTGCGGGTCAATCTTTTAAAATCTTTCTCGGTTTCGGCAATGATTTCTTCTCGATTTCAGTGTTAAAACTTCGGTAGCATCACATCGACAATTTATAATTCTTGGCTGCGGATCAATTTCTTAAGATTTTTCTCGATTCCTGCAACGATGTCTCTTCTCTCGGTTTCAGTGAAGAAGGCAATATCAAATGTTTGACTAAATTGTATCCAAGTTCCGCAGTAGCGCATCGGCAATTTCTAATATCCCGGCTCCGGATCGAAATCGAAGGATTTTTTTTCTCGATTTCTACTGCGATTTCATCGGCCCGACAATTTCTCATCTTTGAAATCCTGGCAGCGGATCAAAATTTAAATATGTTTTTTCTCGATTTTCGCAACGATTTCTTCTCGATTTCAGTGTTAAAACTTCGGTAGCATCACATCGACAATTTATAATTCTTGGCTGCGGATCAATTTCTTAAGATTTTTCTCGATTCCTGCAACGATGTCTCTTCTCTCGGTTTCAGTGAAGAAGGCAATATCAAATGTTTGACTAAATTGTATCGAAATTCCGCAGTAGCGCGTTGGCAACTTCTCATCAAAATTGAAAGATTTTTTTTCTCGATTTTTCCGCAACGATTTTGTTTCTTCTCGATTTCAGTGTCGAACTCCGGTAGTATCGCATTGACAGTTTCGCGCATTGGCAATTTCTCGTCTTTGAAATCCAGGTTAAAATCCTGGCTGCGGATGGAAATTTCGATATTATTTTTCGCGATTTCCGCAACGATTTTCTTCTCGATTTCAGCGTCACACTTGCATGGTACCACATTGACAATTTCTAGCCTTTGAAATCTTGGCTGCGGGTCAATCTTTTAAAATCTTTCTCGGTTTCGGCAATGATTTCTTCTCGATTTGGGTAAAGACAAGATCAGATAATTGACGAACGTCGTTCGAAGTTCCGCAGTAGCGCATCGGCAATTTCTCTTGTTTGAAATCCAGGTTCAAATCCTGGATGTGGAATAACCCTTTTATTATAATTAAGATTTTTTTTTTCTCGATCTCCGCAACGATTTCTTCTCGGTTTCAGTAAATAGGTAGTATCAAATAGTTGACTAAATTGTATCCAAGTTCCGCAGTAGCGCATCGGCAATTTCTCATATCCCGGCTCCGGATCGAAATTTAAATATGTTTTTTCTCGATTTTCGCAACGATTTCTTCTCGATTTCAGTGTTAAAACTTCGGTAGCATCACATCGACAATTTATAATTCTTGGCTGCGGATCAATTTCTTAAGATTTTTCTCGATTCCTGCAACGATGTCTCTTCTCTCGGTTTCAGTGAAGAAGGCAATATCAAATGTTTGACTAAATTGTATCGAAATTCCGCAGTAGCGCTTTGGCAACTTCTCATCAAAATTGAAAGATTTTTTTTCTCGATTTTTCCGCAACGATTTTGTTTCTTCTCGATTTCAGTGTCGAACTCCGGTAGTATCGCATTGACAGTTTCGCGCATTGGCAATTTCTCGTCTTTGAAATCCAGGTTAAAATCCTGGCTGCGGATGGAAATTTCGATATTATTTTTCTCGATTTCCGCAACGATTTTCTTCTCGATTTCAGCGTCACACTTGCATGGTACCACATTGACAATTTCTAGCCTTTGAAATCTTGGCTGCGGGTCGATCTTTTAAAATCTTTCTCGGTTTCGGCAATGATTTCTTCTCGATTTGGGTAAAGACAAGATCAGATAATTGACGAACGTCGTTTGAAGTTCCGCAGTAGCGCATCGGCAATTTCTCTTGTTTGAAATCCAGGTTCAAATCCTGGCAGCGGAATAATCCTTTTATTATAATTAAGATTTTTATTTTCTCGATCTCCGCAACGATTTCTTCTCGGTTTCAGTAAATAGGTTGTATCAAATAGTTGACTAAATTGTATCCAAGTTCCGCAGTAGCGCATCGGCAATTTCTCATATCCCGGCTCCGGATCGAAATCGAAGGATTTTTTCTCGATTTTCGCAGCGATTTCATCGGCCCGGCAATTTCTCATCTTTGAAATCCTGGCAGCGGATCAAAATTTAAATATGTTTTTTCGCGATTTTCGCAACGATTTCTTCTCGATTTCAGTGTTAAAACTTCGGTAGCATCACATCGACAATTTATAATTCTTGGCTGCGGATCAATTTCTTAAGATTTTTCTCGATTCCTGCAACGATGTCTCTTCTCTCGGTTTTAGTGAAGAAGGCAATATCAAATGTTTGACTAAATTGTATCGAAATTCCGCAGTAGCGCTTTGGCAACTTCTCATCAAAATTGAAAGATTTTTTTTCTCGATTTTTCCGCAACGATTTTGTTTCTTCTCGATTTCAGTGTCGAACTCCGGTAGTATCGCATTTACAGTTTCGCGCATTGGCAATTTCTCGTCTTTGAAATCCAGGTTAAAATCCTGGCTGCGGATGGAAATTTCGATATTATTTTTCTCGATTTCTGCAACGATTTTCTTCTCGATTTCAGCGTCACACTTGCATGGTACCACATTGACAATTTCTAGCCTTTGAAATCTTGGCTGCGGGTCAATCTTTTAAAATCTTTCTCGGTTTCAGCAATGATTTCTTCTCGATTTGGGTAAAGACAAGATCAGATAATTGACGAATGTCGTTCGAAGTTTCGCAGTAGCGCATCGGCAATTTCTCTTGTTTGAAATCCAGGTTCAAATCCTGGCAGCGGAATAATCCTTTTATTATAATTAAGATTTTTATTTTCTCGATCTCCGCAACGATTTCTTCTCGGTTTCAGTAAATAGGTTGTATCAAATAGTTGACTAAATTGTATCCAAGTTCCGCAGTAGCGCATCGGAAATTTCTCATATCCCGGCTCCGGATCGAAATCGAAGGATTTTTTCTCGATTTTCGCAGCGATTTCATCGGCCCGGCAATTTCTCATCTTTGAAATCCTGGCAGCGGATCAAAATTTAAATATGTTTTTTCTCGATTTTCGCAACGATTTCTTCTCGATTTCAGTGTTAAAACTTCGGTAGCATCACATCGACAATTTATAATTCTTGGCTGCGGATCAATTTCTTAAGATTTTTCTCGATTCCTGCAACGATGTCTCTTCTCTCGGTTTCAGTGAAGAAGGCAATATCAAATGTTTGACTAAATTGTATCGAAATTCCGCAGTAGCGCGTTGGCAACTTCTCATCAAAATTGAAAGATTTTTTTTCTCGATTTTTCCGCAACGATTTTGTTTCTTCTCGATTTCAGTGTCGAACTCCGGTAGTATCGCATTGACAGTTTCGCGCATTGGCAATTTCTCGTCTTTGAAATCCAGGTTAAAATCCTGGCTGCGGATGGAAATTTCGATATTATTTTTCTCGATTTCCGCAACGATTTTCTTCTCGATTTCAGCGTCACACTTGCATGGTACCACATTGACAATTTCTAGCCTTTGAAATCTTGGCTGCGGGTCAATCTTTTAAAATCTTTCTCGGTTTCGGCAATGATTTCTTCTCGATTTGGGTAAAGACAAGATCAGATAATTGACGAACGTCGTTCGAAGTTCCGCAGTAGCGCATCGGCAATTTCTCTTGTTTGAAATCCAGGTTCAAATCCTGGATGTGGAATAACCCTTTTATTATAATTAAGATTTTTTTTTTCTCGATCTCCGCAACGATTTCTTCTCGGTTTCAGTAAATAGGTAGTATCAAATAGTTGACTAAATTGTATCCAAGTTCCGCAGTAGCGCATCGGCAATTTCTCATATCCCGGCTCCGGATCGAAATTTAAATATGTTTTTTCTCGATTTTCGCAACGATTTCTTCTCGATTTCAGTGTTAAAACTTCGGTAGCATCACATCGACAATTTATAATTCTTGGCTGCGGATCAATTTCTTAAGATTTTTCTCGATTCCTGCAACGATGTCTCTTCTCTCGGTTTCAGTGAAGAAGGCAATATCAAATGTTTGACTAAATTGTATCGAAATTCCGCAGTAGCGCTTTGGCAACTTCTCATCAAAATTGAAAGATTTTTTTTCTCGATTTTTCCGCAACGATTTTGTTTCTTCTCGATTTCAGTGTCGAACTCCGGTAGTATCGCATTGACAGTTTCGCGCATTGGCAATTTCTCGTCTTTGAAATCCAGGTTAAAATCCTGGCTGCGGATGGAAATTTCGATATTATTTTTCTCGATTTCCGCAACGATTTTCTTCTCGATTTCAGCGTCACACTTGCATGGTACCACATTGACAATTTCTAGCCTTTGAAATCTTGGCTGCGGGTCAATCTTTTAAAATCTTTCTCGGTTTCGGCAATGATTTCTTCTCGATTTGGGTAAAGACAAGATCAGATAATTGACGAACGTCGTTCGAAGTTCCGCAGTAGCGCATCGGCAATTTCTCTTGTTTGAAATCCAGGTTCAAATCCTGGCTGTGGAATAACCCTTTTATTATAATTAAGATTTTTTTTTTCTCGATCTCCGCAACGATTTCTTCTCGGTTTCAGTAAATAGGTAGTATCAAATAGTTGACTAAATTGTATCCAAGTTCCGCAGTAGCGCATCGG
The DNA here is from genome assembly GCF_002738365.1 of Cucurbita moschata. Classification (NCBI taxonomy): domain Eukaryota; kingdom Viridiplantae; phylum Streptophyta; class Magnoliopsida; order Cucurbitales; family Cucurbitaceae; genus Cucurbita; species Cucurbita moschata. The sequence goes on from NW_019268569.1 coordinate 15,861, forward strand.
CAATTTCTCATATCCCGGCTCCGGATCGAAATTTAAATATGTTTTTTCTCGATTTTCGCAACGATTTCTTCTCGATTTCAGTGTTAAAACTTCGGTAGCATCACATCGACAATTTATAATTCTTGGCTGCGGATCAATTTCTTAAGATTTTTCTCGATTCCTGCAACGATGTCTCTTCTCTCGGTTTCAGTGAAGAAGGCAATATCAAATGTTTGACTAAATTGTATCGAAATTCCGCAGTAGCGCTTTGGCAACTTCTCATCAAAATTGAAAGATTTTTTTTCTCGATTTTTCCGCAACGATTTTGTTTCTTCTCGATTTCAGTGTCGAACTCCGGTAGTATCGCATTGACAGTTTCGCGCATTGGCAATTTCTCGTCTTTGAAATCCAGGTTAAAATCCTGGCTGCGGATGGAAATTTCGATATTATTTTTCTCGATTTCCGCAACGATTTTCTTCTCGATTTCAGCGTCACACTTGCATGGTACCACATTGACAATTTCTAGCCTTTGAAATCTTGGCTGCGGGTCAATCTTTTAAAATCTTTCTCGGTTTCGGCAATGATTTCTTCTCGATTTGGGTAAAGACAAGATCAGATAATTGACGAACGTCGTTCGAAGTTCCGCAGTAGCGCATCGGCAATTTCTCTTGTTTGAAATCCAGGTTCAAATCCTGGCTGTGGAATAACCCTTTTATTATAATTAAGATTTTTTTTTTCTCGATCTCCGCAACGATTTCTTCTCGGTTTCAGTAAATAGGTAGTATCAAATAGTTGACTAAATTGTATCCAAGTTCCGCAGTAGCGCATCGGCAATTTCTCATATCCCGGCTCCGGATCGAAATTTAAATATGTTTTTTCTCAATTTTCGCAACGATTTCTTCTCGATTTCAGTGTTAAAACTTCGGTAGCATCACATCGACAATTTATAATTCTTGGCTGCGGATCAATTTCTTAAGATTTTTCTCGATTCCTGCAACGATGTCTCTTCTCTCGGTTTCAGTGAAGAAGGCAATATCAAATGTTTGACTAAATTGTATCGAAATTCCGCAGTAGCGCGTTGGCAACTTCTCATCAAAATTGAAAGATTTTTTTTCTCGATTTTTCCGCAACGATTTTGTTTCTTCTCGATTTCAGTGTCGAACTCCGGTAGTATCGCATTGACAGTTTCGCGCATTGGCAATTTCTCGTCTTTGAAATCCAGGTTAAAATCCTGGCTGCGGATGGAAATTTCGATATTATTTTTCTCGATTTCCGCAACGATTTTCTTCTCGATTTCAGCGTCACACTTGCATGGTACCACATTGACAATTTCTAGCCTTTGAAATCTTGGCTGCGGGTCAATCTTTTAAAATCTTTCTCGGTTTCAGCAATGATTTCTTCTCGATTTGGGTAAAGACAAGATCAGATAATTGACGAATGTCGTTCGAAGTTTCGCAGTAGCGCATCGGCAATTTCTCTTGTTTGAAATCCAGGTTCAAATCCTGGCTTTGTAATAATCCTTTTAATTTAATTTTAATTAAGATTTTTTTTCTCGATCTCCCCAACGATTATTTCTTGGTTTCAGTAAATACGTAGTATCAAATAGTTAACTAAATTTGTATCCAAGTTCTGCAGTAGCTCATCTGCAATTTTTCATATCCTGGCTCCGGATCGAAATTGAAAGATTTTTTTCTCGATTTTCGCAACAATTTCTTCGGTCTGGCAATTTCTCATCTTTAAAATCTTGGCAGCGGATCAAAATTTAAATATTATTTTTCTCGATTTAGCTGTGGAACATTTTTCAGTAGCACATTTGACACTTTCTAATATTTGAAATATAGGTCCATATCATGGCTATGGAACATTTTTTTTTCGATTTTCGCAACGATTTTTTTCACATTTCCGCAGTAGCACATTGACAAATTCTAATTTCATTTAAGATAGTATCAAATAATTAACTAAATTCAATTACACACATGGACCGTTTTTAATCTTTGATATCCAGGTTCAAATCACTTCTAGCCCATCTAAATTCAATTACACATCGTGACAGTTTTTAATCTTTGAAATCCTGGTTGGAACAATTTTTTAAGATTTTTTCTCAATTTCTGCAATGATTTTTCTCGATTTTACTTAAGATAGTATCAAATAATTATTCATATTGATTTTTTTTTCTCGATTTTGCTCAATTTCACAATAATTAACTAAATTGTGTCACACTTACTCAGTAGCACATTGATAATTTCTAATATTTGAAATCCAAGCTTAAATTTCGGTTGCGAATCAATTTTTGTTGATTTTGAAACCGAGGTCCAAACCCTGGCGTGAATCAAATTTTTAAGATTTTTCTCGATTTCCACAACATTATAGATTAATTATTTAAAAATTTTTCCCGATTTCCGCAACAATTTTTTCTCAATTTCATTAACTTTTTAAATAATTAACTTTTCAAATAAAACTTTAAGTAGCACGTTGATAATTTCTAATATTTGAAATACCAAATTCTGGGTGCAGATGAATTTTAATTTTTTACTATTTTTTTCTCCTATATTTTTCAATTTCAATTAAGAAATCAGACATCAATTAAGACAGCATCAAATAATTAACTAAATTGTATCAAACTTTGTAATTATTTGCTAAGCATAAATAAATTTTCGGTCTAAAAAAGTTGTGTTTAAACTCTGTTGAAGCAAAATTTGATGTGAAATCGGAAGATTCGTTTAGAGTATGTAATTAGTAAGTATATGTCTTTCTTGCTTATTTTGCTTTTGCCTTGGAACGAGTCTAACAAGTTTTTATATAGCGTTCCGACTTCAAAACAGATGTGAAAATATTGAAATAAAAAGATAAGATCGGATCTAAATTTTTTAAATTCACAAAGTTTCTGAAACTATTTGTATTCTTTTGAAAGTATTGAAAAAAGTAAAATGAGTGTTTATAAACTTAAAATTTAAAATAAAAATAAAGCAGAATATTATTACAATTTTAATCGAAGACAAAAGAGAGAAAGAGATCGAAAATCTGTCAAAATTGTTATAATATGTGCCCTAAATTTAAAACAGAAAATTCCTAAAATCATCGACACGAAGGAGAGCGAATCATATCTGACCTAAATTCAATTCAATCGCGAATCGTATAAACTCCGAATCAAGAAAATCAATAATCCAAGCTAAATCGCACCTGATCCGAGCTTCTCAGCACCATTGACGGCGACGCCGGAGCGCCGAACAGAATCGAAGAGCGGCAGAACCCTATTTCGATAGGACACAGGGCGGGAAAGTTCTTCGGCAAGATCAATCCGAACATCGGAGACACCGATCTCCTTCAAACGGTGGCCGAGCTTTTCGCCGACGCGAGAGGCGATTTTGGAGTCCCAAAAGTTGTTGGATCGAGGAAAGCGGTGGAGTTTAGAGCGGTTATAGGCGACGAATTCCTGCTCGGAGGAAGATGCCATAGCGATGATAGTGGAGGTGTCTGGATTGGTGACCTGAGCGGTGATTTTCCGGCAGGAAAGAACCAGGCGGAGGAGGTGGTTCTGGTTAATGGACATGGAAATTTGAGGAGCGGAGGGACTGGATGTATATATTAGGGCTTCAAAACCGGGTTCTGTTCTGTTCTGTTGTTCTGCCTGTTTCAAGTTTGTTCGAGAAATCAGAAATTTATATATTTATATTCCAAAACAAAATGCCACATAATCCAAAATTTAAATTTATATAATATATCAAATAATCTTAAACATACTTAGATATTTTTCAAATTAAATAAATGAAAGACCCAAATTTTAAATTAATCAAATCTCAATATACAATTAAAAAATGTTTATACACAATATTCTTTAAGTTTTTTATGAAAATAAATATCCTATATAGTTCAAATATAGTAGTAAATTATGTATACGCTTTCCTATTTTTACACACATTAATGGCATTAATTAAGTCTACTAATTCTAATCGTGCAACATGGTCCATGTCTCAAGTGCATTCTAAGAAAGTTCTCCCGAGGTCACCCCGACATAGAATTGTTTCAAACAAAACCGGTTTAATTATTAAGTTTCTATGTTTGAGCTACCAAAAAGAAATGAGCATCGACTTTTAATTGTTTTAAGCTATTTTTAGCCATCTATAGGCAGGATCACGGATGCAATATTAATTCATTCATGTATCTCTCCTCTCTTCCTTATCACATTTTAAAACTAATTACAAAATTTAAGAATTAAAACCAAACATTTTAAAGAAAATAATTAATGTGAAATTTAAATAAATAAATAAATAAAAACTATGAATGTATCTATCCTAACTTTAGTCTCATGGACATCATTGTGACGTGCTCTTCTATGTAGATATGTACCTTACCTTTACTTGAAAAATAGGAGTAGAACATGGTTCAATAACCCTTCACGATTGGGGTTAGAAATTACAATCACAGGGAGTCATGTTTAGGACTAAGCCTTTCATAGAACATTATGTCATGATCTTGGTTTCTACTTCTGTTCAGATAGAATTTGATGTTTAGTATCTACACATAACTCACATATGCGCACATAGCCGCCAGGCGAGATCGTATATGCACCTCTGGAACTTGGCCTTCAACTAGCGTACATTCATGTTGTTGGTATACCATGGATGGAAAGAAGCATACACTATATTATGGTTTACATAATACCGTAACATAACATCATAGTGTGTGCATTTGTACCAATCATAGTGGGGAAGTATTCCGATAAACGTGAACATACAGTATGTATGAAGTCTACCTAGTTTAAAATCATGATATGTATCTTGATGCAAGTTATACCTTAGTTCGTTGCATATATAATTTAATCATTTCATGTCATCTCATAATGTAATGTATAATATCGTTTAACACTTTCCATAACATGACATAGTTTCATATGACATATTCCATAACATACCATAGTTTCACGTGGCATAACGTTTCAACATGATATTCCATAACATAGTATCTCATATTTACAACATAAAATATCGAGTTCCACGACATAGAATACTAACATTACAACAATGACATAATAAACAAACATTAAACAATCACAAGGCACGACACATACAGTGGTCATAGGACACACAGCGTTTATACTTCAAACAATTCATCCGACCAAACTAGTAATTAATAAAGTCATTTACTTGGTTTGCCTAACCCAAAGTCACTAATTATCTTTCGTATTAGCCTGAATCTCCTTCTCGAAGTCCAATTCAACTTTACAATGGTTACCTTGGAAATATATGTCTTAATTAATTAAGAAATGGAGGAAAAGAATGGAAGTACGACTAGCATCATGAATATATGTCATGTTTTAATGTTATGGGACCTTATGTATTTTGTATGACACGTGCATCAGGATATTTACCCATTAGTTTTAGAAAAGACACATACTTTACTATATCTATGTTCGCCATGATATTATGCGGTGCATCGGGATACGTACTCGTTATGTTTTAGCAAGGACGCATACTTTACGATATCTATGTTCATCATGATATTATGTGGACCCTTTCCCACCTTGGCGTTCTATAGCATTAGCAGACGCTAGCTTGACGAGTCAGGCCCAAGGATACATATACAAGCCTGCTATGGGTTCATGTGTACGTGAGTGAGTCGTGTGTGAGGAAGTACTATACATCCAACCCTGATTGAACTGAAAAATAGAACCCAAGACCATGTCATGATCTTTATGAAAAGATAGGTCCCACCATGATTGTTTGTATTTGCATTTTTCGACCCCAACCGAGCTTACTAAGTATTTTTAAATACTCAAGCAATGTGCTACTTTTTTTCAGATAAAAGTAAGACACCTCTATACGGATGACGACATCAATATAAAAGTCTTTTTTTTTCCGCGTATAATAGGCATGTTATGCATGTCATGATGTCTCTATTTTATTAAGAAAAATAGGACCGTTACAACGAGAATGGAGAAGACTTCTCCATTTCAGCTCGATCCATAAACATCTCTACTAATGCATCAATGTCGACTTCCTCATTTTCAGCCTTGGGAGCAACGTTTGCACCGACACCTACTCGGTTTTGGACAAAAAAATTTGAAAAACAAAAATGTAAACAACAATGAAGCATTGATTGAGACCGGAAGATAGTGACAAGAGAGAATTGGCGTGGGTTATAATGCAGGCCAAAGTTTAGGAAATTGCTTGGTAAAGAAGCAGCCAAATTTGGGACAGCTATGCCTTTTGCCATCGATTAAGGGAACCCCTTGTCTCACCCCACACACCTACCCTGCATTTATGGCATACCCCAAAATCCCACTTGGACTCATTTAGAGTAGAAAAGATATATTACATATACACACATGTATATATATAGTGTTACGTATGACTCCATTACTCGAAATATTCAAATTATTTAATTTTTTTTCTTTTTTGGATTTGGATTTGATAGAAATTTTAGAAAATAAAAAATTGGGTTCAGTTTATAATTTGACTTTTTTTTTTTTTTTTGTCGAATCAATTTGACTGATATAGGGATGCAATCTAACTTAACTCAACCTTACTCTATTCTTTAAAAGATTAATAATATTTTTGTAGCAGAGGTTAGTAACCCGTTATGATTGTTGATAAGTAAGATTTTTAAAATAATTAACTAAAACAATTAGATAATTCAACCAAATGGATAATAGAGGGTTTGGTTGAGTTGTGAACTCTATTAAAATTTCAGGTTGATCCAATTTTTTTTTTATCCAATCAAACTCGTACACCATAATTTTATTTAATTAATAGTTCCATATCATTAGGGAGCAAATTAAAATTTCTATGAAATTAATGATTCGAGATTTAAATCTTATTAATTTTTAATTAAACTATTTGGTTTTATACATTTATTACCGGTTGGAGGAGGTACATTAAATACCTTTTAGATTAAGACAAAGAACCACCTATTAAATGACGACTTCTACATCATATAGTAAAGTATGATGGTTACATATATAGAGTCGGATAATATTAAATTTAAGATTAAATTTAGTAAATAAATTATTTAATTTTTATCATTAAAAGCAGATATTTGAAAAGCTACACCAATTACAAAAAGTGAGTAAATAGAAACAAAATATAATAAAGTTGTAGAATTTAAATTAAAACCTTTTTTTTTTCTTTTTATTAAAATAATCAGAAAAAGAAAAGCAACGTTGATGTAGGTGAGAAAAGAGATTTGGATGGGGGTGTATTTAGAAATCACTCTGTAAAAAGAAAGGGAGTATGATCCCTTCATTTACGGGACCGTTGGGACTTTTGTCATTTTCATATTAATTTTTTCTTCGGAATTTCATTCATTTTTCCCTTTTTGTTTTTTTGTTTTTAATTTAATTTTGTTTTTAATTTAATTTTGTTTTTTTTTTATCTCGCGATTATTGTTTAGATTTCTCTCTTCCTCCACATTACGCCATTTCAGGTATTTTTAATTTTGCTTTTCTTTTTGTTCTTTAATTTCTACGATTTTTCCATTTTCTGAATTGACCCATTTCTGGGTTTTGAAAATTTCTTTCTAAAATTTGGAAGATTTTTCTTCAGGGTGCTATAGATCACGCCCGCAGTAGTATAGCTTGATCGCAATTCCGATCAGAGTTTGATTTCTTATTGGTGAACACCGCCGCTTTACTTGTTGAGCTTCTGTTTCAGTTTGGTAAGATCTCTCTTTCTCTGCTTCAATAATTCATCACATTTCATTGCTGGGTTTTGAATCGATTTAATACTGACAGTATGTTATGACCTATATAAACTTGTTCTTCTTTGGTTGTCTTGAATTACAATTGTTCATGAGTTCGTGTGATTCTGTTCGTGGGCTTTCAGAGCAGGTTTGAATTTCTTGAGAAATCATGGGGGTTATGTCTAGGCGGGTTATTCCTGCCTGTGGTAGCATCTGTTTCTTCTGTCCTTCTATGCGGGCGAGATCAAGACAGCCTGTGAAACGATACAAGAAGTTCCTTGCTGATATATTTCCTCGTAATCAGGTGAGGAGTTAGTCTTTGCGTGTAAGCTTTAAATGATTGTGCCAATTTTGCTAGTCTTAGAGTAAGAACAAATTGGATTCAGGTAAGAGTTCTGGAATTGTGAATTAATAACCATGGATTTTGGAAGTCTAGCGACTCTTATTCTTCACTTCTCTTACTCTTCTGATAACAATGAATCAATGACAATGATTTTGGCTATAACAAATGTGTTCGTAAGAAAAGATGTATTGTGTTGTATAGTTTCTTGATCTTATTTACTGTAGATTTACATTTCAATTTTTATATGTCTACTTATTTTATAACTTCATCTGCTAGGATGCTGAACCAAATGATAGACAAATTTGTAAACTCTGTGACTATGCTTCAAAGAACCCGTTGCGTATTCCCAAGGTATGTAACTTTTTTTCCCCTCTTATTCATACTTGAAATCTTCTTCTGTCTTTAAGCAAAAGCTGTTGTAGTTTCAAGATGAATTGGTTGCAATTTCGATTTTAGGAATCCTTGGATTTGTTTTCTGGTTATGAAATATTTGTATAAGAGTCATACATAAATGCAGTAGGTTAGCAGCTACAAAAAACCCTTTTGTCTGATGTACATGATAAACTCGATCGAGTCACAAGAAGGTTTTTGATATGTCACTCTTAATATTGATTTTTGAAATAAGAAGTCAAAGATGCAGTGTGAAAAATAAATTAAGAACAGCAATCTGAAAGAAAGGTTATGGATATTTATAGCCTTGTTTTTTCACCCAACGGACTACATTCTTCTTTCTCTTCTAAGCTTTGGGAGGTTAAAATCTCAAAGAAAGTTCAAATATTCTCTTGGCCTGCTGCTGTCTTTGGGAGAATCAACTCCATGAATTTTATCTAGAAAGACCCTCTTTGATGCTTATGCCTTAGTAGTACGTTCCTTATAAACTTAGGATTTTGATCATGTATTTTGGAGGCGTTCATTTGGAAAGACAATTTGGTTGGGCTTACTGCAGGTATTTTGCGTGTGGTTTTAGTTTTGATTGAGTCATGTCACACTGTGTTGTTAGAAGTTATTCTTGTTTCCACCTTTTTGGAATTAAAGGTTTCCACTGATAAGTGGTGTCTTAACTATCTTATACTATATTTGGAATAGAAGGATTTTTATGGGTATTGCGGGGTCTTTAGAGGAGGTTTAGAATTTCATACTGTTCATGCTTCCTTTAGTCCCTAGCTTGCATATTACTTTCTTTTACGTGGCGGTCTTTTGTTTCCGACTCTTAACAGCCAAAGCCCCTTCTTGTTATTTTCTTCCAAAGGCTCTTTGGTCTGCATTTTGGCGTGTGTAACACTGTTTCACTAAACGCACTAAACTTGTTTATTAAATGTCCCAGCTAAGTTTTTCACTCTTTCTCTTGTTCTTTGATTTTGACTTTGTAGATTACCGAACACCTGGAGCGAAGATGCTACAAAGATTTGCGGAATGAGAACTTTGGATATGTGAAAGTTGTAATATGTATATACAGAAAACTTCTATTAATGTGCAAAGACCAGATGTAAGTTTGATTTACTAAATTATTGTGTAATTTAAGTGGAATCATTCGTTTTGAGAGTTCGAGTACCACTTTACTTTTGAATTACTATTACATATGATAGTATTGAATAAAATCTTACGATCTAGGCTTGGAAAACATGTACTTTGATCTTTCATGAAATCAGATTTTCTGCATGTCATTTACCTAAACACTTCAACTCTTGCAGGCCACTATTTGCTAATAGCTTAATTGGGATTTCTCGAACTCTTTTAGAACAAACACGGCATGATGATGTGCAGATTCTTGGTTGCAATATCCTTGTTGATTTCATACGTAGCCAGGTACTTGAAGAATATACATTAAGAAGTTTCATTGTTGATTTTGTTATTATGTTGCATGTGAAATTGTTATTACGTACTTTACCCACTGATGGATAATGCATTTGTAATTTTTTTGCATCCTGTGTAAGTAGAAGCTTTGCAAGGATGGTATTCCCTTGTATCTTAATGAAGATGACTCTCTCTTTTAATCTTCTGCCCTATCATTTAGTGATTATGTGACACTAACTATCCAAATAAAGTAGACAGATAATACATATATGTTCAACTTAGAGGGCATCATTCCAAAACTTTGCCAATTGGCTCTAGAAGGTGAGAGTAATGGGGAGGCACCTCATTTGCGGTCAGCTGGACTTCAAGCTCTAGCTTCTATGGTATTACTCTCTCCCTCTCTCGGTCTGATGCTAATACTCTAGATAATTGTAAATGTATTTTGAGTACAACTTTCTTTTCATCGTTTTGATTTGTCATCTGCATCCATGATTATCAAATTTGAAATGGTCAAAATAGATTACTGCCAAGAGCATTCTCATATCTGAATCTCAAAATCCCTCTGTCTGATACTATTTAGCAAAGTCCCTTCTATCCATGATTATTAAATTTCTTTGGATGCGTTCTTCACCTTTTGTAGATTAGATCCTACTTAGATTCTGCTTCTCTTAATACATGTGATGATTGAGATTGCTGGTACATCCACTGTCCTATATTCGCTTACCGGATTCACGATTTCTCTTAGAAGATCTGATTATTTAGATTGATAGAACTATTCCCTTCTTGGATTCTGCTTCTCTTATGAAACCTGATGATTGAAATCGCTGGTTATTTTCCCAGTTTGATTCTTTTTCTTTTTCCGGTTAACTCATTAATACAATTATTTACTTCGTTTAGATAATATTCTGATGCATTGCTTTAAAAAATATTTTTGTAGATATTGTTCATGGGCGAGCAATCTCACATCTCAATGGACTTTGACAAAGTGAGCTGTCTCTTAATCTTGTCGTCGTTTTTCTTTTTCCCAGAAATACCAAGGGCGTCGGAGTATTTTGTGTGCTTTTTTTAACTTGTAAAATTCAAAGGATTTTTTGTTGGTGTGTACAAGATATTGTTGGGATCCATGCTAATATGAAATTTTCTAACTTGTCCTCGAAATAGATTATATCAGTGGTTTTGGAGAACTACGTAGTAGATGGACAGTATTCTCATTCAGAGGCTCAGTACATTGAAGGACAGGATAAAGTAGAAAACCATAGCTCTTCTATATTAGATGTTAATCAAAAGGTCTCAACATTTAACCATTTTATCAATTTGGAAGCTGAAACGTAAGTCCATAGTTCTATTAGTTTAATTGGTTCAACTATTATTTGTTCGGACATGATCACTGGGCTCGTTTCTTACATCATCCACCATTATCACAGGGATATGTCCAAGAACCCTTCTTATTGGTCTAGAGTTTGCTTGTGTAATATGGCTAGATTGGCAAAGGAAGCTACAACTGTCAGGCGTATGTTTGAACCTCTATTTCATCATTTTGATACTGAAAATCAATGGTCATTAGAAAAAGGACTTGCCTGCTCGGTATTGTCATTTATGCAATCGCTTTTGGCTGAATCAGGTTATATTTGAAACTTATTGTTGTTGTATGTTTCTTTTAGCAGTTATTCTACTGTTGTCCATCGTTTGATTTTCCCCCCTCTTTGGTGAAACTTTTTCCTTGATACCAGGTGACAACTCGTATCTTTTGTTTCCGATTCTTGTCAAGCACTTGGATCATAAAAGTATTGTAAAAGAGCCTCAGATTCAAACAGATATTATCAATGTAACCACACAACTTGTTCAAAATGCAAAACCGCTAGCCTCGGTTACTATTATTGGGGCTATCACTGATTTGATAAAACATCTACGGAAGTGCCTACTATGTTCATCTGAAGCATCTAGCAATGGACGCGACACAGATAAATGGAGTACCGACCTTCAGTTGGCATTGGAAAATTGCATTTCTCAGCTCTCAAAGAAGGTTGGTTCTTTTCTTTTCTTTTCTTTTCTTTTTCACATTTATTCTGATAATTGGATGTTATTGAGTTTGATAGGCAATGATGAAATGAACCCCAAAACTTGTCCATTTATGGCATATTACTTTCTGAGCCTCCTGAAATATCCAGTTTTATGTTAGGCCTTTCGTACAAGTCTCTTCAGCCATGTATGAATATATGGTTTTTTTTTTGTTTTTTTTTATTTCTTGTCTTACTATACTGTCCATGTCTGTTAAACGGAACATTTTGTCATACTTGGACCATTGATTCATAAGATCCTTTACAAGAATAGTTAAAAATAACTATGGAATTCTTAAGAAATGTATGCATATCAAATCATCACGATTATTTTCCCTCGATAATAATGGGGGTATTTTCATAAATCCCTTATGCTTTCCGATTTTGGCAGAGCTAATATTTAGAGTGTTATTGCTGCGTGGTCTTTTGCTTAACCCCTTTTGTCTCAGAACTTATGGTAGGCCATGTGGTCTTCTTGTACAATGTTTTTATATCTAATTCTACAAAGTCTATTGAAATTTGCTTTTTGGCTATAGACCTCAAAACACTTTGGCTTAAGTAATCCCTCGAAAGTTGGTTTCTACCTTAAATCTAATGGTGTTTGATTATCGATTTTTTTTTTCAATATTTTCTCCTATTTCTTTTCAGCCATCCCTCCACATGTGGGTTCTTTATTTTACTTTTCAATAATTCGATTTGCTGTGGTTGGGCACTAGAGTATGTACTATGCATTTGTTGATCTTTTCCTCTCTTTCCTTTGTTTTTACTTGCTCTCAAGAATTGTTAAATACACTATCTTCCTTTTAATAAATATAAATAAATAAATGGATATTTTTCTATCATTATTGATATAGAGTTTCCAAATAATAATAGCTTGTCCTCATTATTTCATTCTGGAGGGACTGTGGTTTACACTGCATGTTTTTCACTAAAACCATTTGAAACTAACAGGTAGGGGATGCGGGACCCATACTTGATACGCTAGCTGTTGTGCTGGAGAATATTCCAAATAATAATATTTCAGCTCGAGCAACAATATCCGCTATTTATCAGACTGCAATGGCGGTATCATCTATTCCTAATGTTTCTTATTACAGGAAGGCAAGTAACCTTACTGCAAAATTTTTATGTTTTTTGCATTGTTTTTGAGATAGGAGAGGACTGTCTGAGCTTAGGAGACATACATGTGCTGCTGGATCCCGAGATTATGTGAAACTTAGATCCTAAATCTATCATGTTTTTTCTTCAGGCTTTTCCTGATGCTCTATTTCATCAGTTGCTTTTAGCAATGGCTCACCCTGATCTCGAGACTCGAATTGGAGCCCACGACATTTTCTCTATAGTGCTTATGCCATCCATTAAGTGTCCTAGGATGGAACTGAATGCGATTTCCTCAAAACATGTTTCATGGTTACCATTTGGCTGTGCAACACAGAAATTGATTAGTGGAAGTTTCTCCTTTAAAGATGAAGACAAACATGCATCAGAACCCATAAATGGGGTACGAATGGAAGAAAGTCAACCAGTCGACTTAATCACCGAGAAATCTGTCACACATCCATCTATGCATGGATCCTCCAGCTTCAATCACATTTTCAGCGAGGCAAAAACTGTATGAAATTCTGAACACTTATCTTTTCTTACTATCGGTAAATTGTGCATAATATATTCATTGCTCTATGGAAGTGTTCTATAATGAAAATTAGAGTCATATGTTTAAACTTTCCAGAAGTTGACTTCCCTCCGGTTAAGCAGTCACCAAGTGAGTCTCCTGCTCTCGTCAATCTGGGTTCAAGCTACATCTTCGGATAATACCCCTGCAAATTTTGAGGCTATGGCCCACACTTATAGCATAGCTTTGCTATTTACCCGGTCTAAGGTGAATTCTTTGGATAAATTTACTTGATAACTTAGTTTGTTTGGAGTCTTAGGAGTTCACTCTTAAATGTTGATCTGAAAAACAAAAAGAACTGCTAAGTCGTGATTCTTAACAGACTTCAAGCCACATGGCTCTCGTACGATGTTTTCAGCTGGCATTTTCCCTTCGAAGCATAGCTGTGGATCAAGAAGGTAATCTGAAATCATTTTGTAGTTATTAGGAAACTATTCATTATGTGGGAAAAGGGCAGCCTTGAGCTTACTGTGCCTGCCTAGACGCTCGTGAATTTTGGGATTCGGTCTCTGTAATTTTCTTTAACAAGATACGACCTTCTCATTCTCATTGAAATAAAGAAAAAGATACAAAACTATTTCAAGGAAAAAAAAAAGTCTTAAAAGAGAGTTAAAAAAAACTACAAAAGTATACTACACAAACCCTTTTGAGTAAAAATAAATGCATCTCAATTCACTATAAATATCTTAGGGGAATAGTGAGAAAACAAATTAGCAAGAGAACACCAATGAGAGGGTTTGAATATAGCGATATTGAATCTTTCCATGCGAATCATTTTGGGATAGTTTACTTTCAGTTGACATTCTTGTGCAGTTCGTGATTATATCTTTTCTATTATATAGTTGGAAGCAAAACAAGGTTTTCAAGTTTGAACATTAAGAACTTGTTACCTATCTCGTTAATAACTTAAAATGATAACTTTTATTCTGCTTCTCCTGAACCATGTGACCATTAGATATATTGTCTTTTGATAAACTTTGTATATTATTTCAGTGTTTCTAATGAAGAATTCTTTCTACATGTTAAGCATCCTGTGTTGTACCTTCCACTAACAGATCTCTGTGTTCCTATTGAAGGCGGTTTACCACCCTCTCGCAGAAGATCTCTCTTCTCCATGGCATCGTTTATGCTTCTGTTTTCAGCCCGGGCGGGTGGTCTCCCAGAGTTGACTCCCATCATTAAAGCATCATTAGATAATAAAATGGTTAATCTTCAAACCTGTCAAATAGGATCAGTACATTCTCTTGTACTTAGATTGATTATTTTGTGCAGCAAATGTGCTAAAATTATGGAGTTGAACTTTTGAATCTGACAGGTTGATCCTCACCTTCAGTCGGTTAATGATACCAGGCTGCAGGCTGTTCGTGTGTCGTCTGGAAAGGATAGTGTAGCATTTGGGTCAGAAGAAGATGAATTCGCTGCAAAGAAGTTTCTAGCAACACTTGAATTAGATGAACAGCAGTTGAAGGAAACTGTGGTCTCACACTTTACGATTAAATATGCCAATCTCTCAGAGGTATTGATTCTTATCACACTTCATAATTAATTTTTTTTTAAAACGATTAACTTGTAGTTATAGTGTTTGGTTAAGCAGTATTTTTTTTTAAAAAAATTGTTATTGAAAAATGAGGCTTTCATGGAAAAAGATAAGCAAAATTGTCTAATAAAACGAGATAAAAATGGTAACTGGAACTAAAGATCGAACAGGGCTCTGATCTGAAAGGATAAAGTCGAAAGGAAATTTTCTAATTAAAAAAAGAGAGAGTACGAGAGAGAGAGAGGAAGAAAAGAACGGAAAAATACCCTTGAAACAACCTTCCAAGAGATGCATCAAACTGGAAATAGATCAACCATCTTCCCAGAAACTCTCAATACCTAAAAAGTTAGACTTCTCCAAGCTAATTATATTGCTGTATTATAGGCATATGAAACCCATTATAATTAGTTTAGGGGAGATGAACATCTTCGAAACGCTTAAGAAACAGAAACTGTAGCACCCAAGAAGAGGAGGGATACATGAATGAATCATGACCACCATCAAGAAAAACTTGAAAAGAACAATAGTTACTACCTATGTCCCAACAAAGTGCTTTCTTTTATATATCTCAATCATCGGACAAGTCAAGTGTGTTTGGCTTGGAACAATTTTATATTAGGCGACTTCTTGAGAATTTTAGTGGGAAGCATATGAGTGAGGACAAAGCTTGTGTTGGTATTGGAGAAAGTTTTCAATCAAACAAGCGAACTTATGGTTAGTAGGTAGCATGGTTAGGTTATAAGGGATGCAGAAGAACGTCGGGGCCGTTAGGTGCCGAATCTTGGGCCGGGGGCATTTGCAGAACCTTGCAAGGACACCCAATTTAGTTAATGATAACTTGGGGGATCTTTTAAGACACTTTAAGAGATTAAAACACTAGGAGGAAGCATATCAAAGAAAGAGTGACCACCCCCGCACAGCTGATATGAGCAAGTCTTTCAAAGATATTATTTCCTATCAAAATATACTTACACATACATACATGAGGGGTGGATACTCTCAATACATTTTTTAAAAATCAGAATCAAGGTAGCACCTTAAAATCAAGGAAAATTGAAAAGCATGAGGGAAGATGTACAAGTGTTAAAAATTGTGTTAATGAACTTTATTTTCTTTTAGGCTGATCTATCAAGTGTTAAAGAGCAGCTTTTACACGGGTTTTCGCCTGATGAGGCATACCCGTTAGGAGCTCCATTATTTATGGAGACACCACATTCAAGTTCTCCACTTGCTAAGCTGGCATTTCCAGATTATGATGAGGTGAGACCTGTTTAAGTTGTATGTCACTTACCATTATCCTTTAAAAGAGTATCAGTAAAATCATGATGTGTTTCTTTCAGGGTATGTCTCCTGATGTTTTGACAGATGACGAAGCCTTCCTCGAGCCTAGTGGAAGCCAGTCCAATCATAAAACATCAATTTCTATCAGTAACCTCGACATTCTAAGCGTTAATCAGCTTTTGGAATCAGTAAGACAAACATTTCATGGTGCTCCAGTTTTCAAGTTCTTGTTTAATCCTATCAACATGAATCCTTCTATTTTGCACTTATGGAATATATCAGAGCATTATACCTTAGTGAACGCTTTATTTTTTATTTTCTCCAATTATGAACTTATGCTTTCTGCTTTGTTGTGTAGTGTTATTGCAATGAGAATTAGTATGCATCTACTACTTGTTGCTGAAACTTAGGATATCCCCGCTAATATGTATATATCTTGAGAGGTTGGCTCAGTGGAGTGATGTCCGTACTATTTACAGGTGCTCGAAACAGCCAGACAGGTTGCGAGCTTCCCAGTTTCTTCGGCACCTGTTCCGTATGATCAAATGAAAAGTCAATGTGAGGCCCTCATAACTTGCAAACAGCAGAAAATGTCGGTGCTTCATAGTTTCAAGCACAAAAAGGAAGACACAAAGGAAGAGAAGGCAATAGTACTCTCCAGTGAAATTGAAACTTTACCTTCTCCTTTACCTGTCAATGTAAGTAATATCATTTCAAAAGTTGTGGTAGCCTATCTTACTCCATATTCTTATTGATCTTTTCTGAGCTCGAAGAAAGAATCCGCTCTTCCTTCGGGCTCTTTTGGAAGAAATTATTCAAGGAGCTTGATACAATGTGGCTAACAGTTTTATACCGTTGGATGTTACAAAGAGAAACTAAAATTTATGGTTTCACGGTGCCACGACAATGTGTTTGCCACATTGAATAGTTTTCCCTCTTCTAGCTATAGAATTTAGTTATATTATTTCATCGAACCAGGAAAAACTACTACTAATTTCTCTTGTCGTTATCAATTCAGACAATGGAAATCGTTCCGGGGGATGTGAAGTATTATACTAAGGAGACCAACAAAAGACACGATCAGCCGCTTCTTTGTTCACATGAATATGGGCGTCACTCGTTAAGGTTACCTCCTTCAAGTCCATATGACAAATTCTTAAAAGCTGCTGGATGCTAGAAGAACTTAGCTGTAATTTACATGCTAAAAGGCTAGTTTGTATTCCCATTAAGCTACTTCAATATTCCACTGTCCAGTCATTCATTCATTCTTCATATTAAATTGTGGTCGATCGAGTTAGTTTTAGTTTGGTAATACAAATGATGCTTTCGAATAGCAAGCAACATCGGAGTCAGAGTGTATTTGGCCAGAATAGTTGGTTTAGATACATTTAGATAGGTCTTGGGAAAGTTTGTGTGTTCCTAAAGTAATCATAATATCTGATATCTCCTTGTTTTTGTACAATATTTGCTGAATTGGAAATCCTGATTGAAAGGAAGATGTGTATGTGAGATTTATATTCATATTCATGTTGATTTGTACATACGGATGTGTTGTGTGTTTTATTGTTCAAACACATGTAATTCAGATTTTCAAGGTTTGTGCCATTGCATTCTGCTGCAAACCTACCACTTGTAAAGAACAAACATTCCTGACCACTTAATTTGGTTTGAGATTTTATTAAATAAAATTTTCCCAACGAAGGTTAAGCAAAGGAGTCATCTCTCACAATTTCTCTACTATTGAAATTCTCTCTTATAAATGGCTCCTACAAATCAAATTATTGGTGTTAGAGGTGGTAGAGTAATAGCAATGGAGATGACTACGGGAAGGGTGGGCGATTTTGGTGTTATTTCTGATTGTCTTGTGTTTCTAATAAGTTGTTTAATAGTTGGCATGTTGAATTGTATACATAATTGAGTTGGTTTTGATCCATCTTAATGGGATGATTAAGAATTACTTCTATTTAATGGGATGATTATGAATTACTTCTATATTCGATACTAATAATTAATAGGATTAATAGTAATAGAAAATATTATATTAACCCCGAAACACAATAAAGAGGGTTGCAGACAACAATTTCGGCAGATATAGAGTTTTTGCTCTACAAATGTGGAGGAAATTTTGTTGTACTTTGTTTTGTAATGTTGCATGTGTATTTCGAAATTTCCACTCTTGCATATATCATGTAAAGTGTTAACAACTTGCTTTGTAAGACTTCGAAACACGGACGTCACTACTCAAGGTGAAAAATGAGATACATTTTTTCATTTTTAAAACCGCTGATGTAGTAGAACAATTTCTCCAAATAGACATATATACAAAATCAAAGGATTACAGTAATATTCTTTGTGAGTTATAAATACAAAATAGTTTACACAAATCTAAGGGTCCTCTCAGTAGTTGCACGACTTTGCACACTCCCTACCATAATCAATCATCTATGAACCATTTGAAAAACAAAGAGCAACAAGAATGAATACAAAGTACTTAATATGCAAACTACTTATACGCCCCTAATTAGGCTCTTAAACTATATCGTCATTACATTTCTAAAGTTGACAAATTGCATGGCCATTAAGTTCTCACTAGCCCTATTAGGCTTATTGAGTTCTAAACCCTACACACTCCTATTCCAAGGGTGTAATTCACCCATGGTTTCTAGGTGCACTTAGTTTTACGTTTCCACTTTCCAAAGTCCATCTAGTCATCGCCCTTCCTGTGTGTGAGTCAAGGTGCCCTGGAGTGGACAGCTTGATGGATCCACTCTCCTAAACCCACCCAAGGGTGAGGAATCATGCATGTACATGAACTAAGGCTAGGTCCAATTTATTGTGTTGGACAACTCGATAAGATTCACTCTCCTTAAACCCATCCAAGGGTAAGGGATCATACAAGTGTATGAGCTAGGGCTAAGACCGGGCCATTGTTTATGGAGTGGACATAGACAGTTTGACGGGATCCACTTTACTCAGTGTTGGGAATGAACGTTTCACTTACACAATGAAAGTTTTGTAATCAACTTTAATTTTATTTAAAATTAAACAAGTTTATGAATCCTAATTTTGAAATTGTTTCAAAGGTGTAATTTAAATTAATTTCAATTTCTTATGATAGATCAAATATGTTAATCAATTTTATTTATTTTAATTATACATTTATCGTCGAGAATGAGTTACCATTTAAATTATGGTCCGGTTATCGTCGAGAGTATAATCTCATTCCCATTGTTATAAAGTACGCACTTTTGATTAAAATGTCGAATTCGCCGATAGATATTGTCTTTTTTTGGGCTTTTCCTTCTGCGCTTCCCCTCAAAGTTTTAAAACGCTTATACTAGAGTTTTTCTCACCCTTATAAAAAATGTTTCGTTCACCTCTCTAATTGATGTGGGATCTTCAAGAGAAAATGTCATATCTAAGAGCGTAGATGATGACCTACACGATAGAAGACAACATGCGAATGGCGCCCTCGAACCACTTGATAGCCGTAAAAAACAAATGTCATGATGCGACCACTGTAAGATTGTTACACTAATCATGTTAATTTGATCAAGCTTATAAAATAAATTATTTTGATCGGGTAGCTATAAATTTAATTGATACTTCAATGGTAAATAGATAAGCAAATAAAAACAAACGATAGTCGTCCAGATTGCGCCAAGATTGAATTGAATTTAAAAAATATCTCAACTCAACCTAACTCAGCTTATGAACACTCCAAATAGATGGTGTGTAATTACGATATCATACTACAATGAAGATATGTGGAGATTCATATTCGTCCCAATAATGTCGAACAATATTGACCGTGACTCAATTTTTTTTACCGCGTTCTTCAAATTAGGGTTTCAGCTTTAAGCTCATAGATATAGGGCTACAGGCTCTATACCTTCAAAACTTAATTCCTACTACTATTTCCTATGTAAATATCAAGATATTAGAAAGAGAAAATAGTTTTTCTGAGCGGCCATAAAACATGGAAGAAAAACTGCCTTCGAAAATTGGTTGCGGGCCAAACTAATTATGGCTATACTGGCTACGGATCATACATGTCAAAATTATCAAATTTAAACATCTGTCACAATAATGTCGGAAAATATTGACCCTAATTTCTCCTTCTAACACAAAAATTTTAAATTTTTTTCAATAATAAAAATGATTTTAAAATTAGATCCAACCGATTCATTAATATTTTCCAAAAAACAAAAATGAATACTGTTATTAGTTAGATTTTCTTTGCAGCATAGTCATTTTCTTATATATAACTTCCATTTTCAACATCTTTCCATTGCAATATTCTAAAAGCAATCACTAAAAATGGCTTATGGATATGCATCTTCCATTGCTCTTAGAAGGGTTCTCTTCGTCTTTGTAATCTTCCTCTTTTCTTCGCTCGGTAAGTTTTTTCTTCTCATTTCATGATCATTTAGTTTTTTTTTAAGTAAAAAACGATCATACGATACTTTAATTTATGTTCTTGGAAAGAACTCGAAACATAAACAACAAAACAGATTTTGTGTTGTTTTAAAAATCGAAACATTTTCAACAAATGAAAAATAAGAAACGAAAACATCATCAAACAGTTGATCAAACAAGAAGTAATTATCGAACGATATCGATCGAATCGTGGTTGAAATGTATTGTATTTTTGCAGGAATGGCGGAATATGAGTGCAGGAACAAGTGTGAGGACGAGCCAAATTGTGTTGAGTTCTGCAAAAGACTTGGATTCTTGGGAGGGAAATGCTTTCCTCCACTCTTTCAATTTTGTTGCTGCCAAAAGTGATAGAATTACAAAATTGAGCACAACCTTTGATAATAATATTGAATTCAAATGGCTTTTCGAGTCTGTTCGGTTGAGACACATTTTATTCACGCCATGGTTTAGCCAATAAAGACGTAATGTTATGGATACCAGGTTTAAATTAATAAAAATAAAGTTGTACTTTGTCTAAAAAATACTCTAAACTAAACTTTTAACCATGGTCCTAAAATTTCAAAAATTTAAATTAAAAACATAATTTCGGTTAGTTTTGGATGAAAAATGTTAGTATTTTGTTTCATACATAATCATGAACTTAATTAAGCTTCATTAATACTCTTCAATTTTTAAAAAAACTTAAAATGTGTTTACGAATATTAAATGTCTAAGAACTTTTAAGAGTAATATTAACGAAAACCGTTTATCTACACCTCATAAATTATCTCGATCTTCAATTTTTAGGGTAGGAATGATAAAAAAAAATAATAATAAATAAGTTTTTTTTTTTTTTAATGGATTGAAGTATTAATGTTACTTTTTAAAGTTCGTAAGTACAACAGTATTTTCAAACTTTTTAAAAAAATTAAAGGGTATTAATGATACCGCTAAAAACCATATATGTCCCCATTTCAATTATTTGATTCTAATTAAGTTGAAACATGAGTGGATTTATGTAAGTGATGAGAAATTAAAAACTTCTAAAAGGGTTCGGGTTCGATTTAGGGCATGTTTGAAAGTGATCCAAACTCAGTTTTTCACCATTGCATATTAAACGCTGCTATGTTAAATGGGAAAATCACTCGGTACCATGCCCTCGATCGTCGTTAAACTAGGATGAGATTGTTTTTATGTGTTCTAATTTTTGTGGGCTACATTTCTTTTGTAGGAAGACCGTTAATATTAGGGATATTAGGGATGTAGATGATTTGGGTTGGGCCTTTTAGACCAACTCGATATTCAAGTTGGTTAGATTGATAATCCAAGTAACCCCAAATTGTTTCGCAGTCCAACTCAACCCAACTCTCTATTTCCAAAACCGGTCGTATGACTAGTTACTTGATTGGTTGGTTGGTCTTATGGTTGAGACTGAGAGCGGAAGTAGCGCGCAACTGTAAGCAGCGAGCGGTGGCAGGAGTTAGGAAAAATAAATGGAATGTTCTGTTAATTTTAAAGCGTCTTTTATATCATATCTTTGTATTATCCTTTCCTTATATAAATCAAAATGTTTTCTGTTAATTTCTCTCAAAGTTAGGAAAAATAAATGGAATGTTCGTATTGACTTTGTGGTTTCATTAGACCTTACACAATGTTCTTTTCCACTAATCGAACATAATTTATGCAGAAACTAAGATTTGTTCAATCATACATGTAACCTATATATGTATATGTTTACTCGATAGCAACTGTAACCAACTTGCCTCTACTCTAGGTTAAGTTCTAGGCCTTACTATTACTACAAGCCAAAATCCTTCAAATGCAATATTTTATCTCATATACTTGTTTTGGTTATCAATCACGACTAAAATAAGTTAACAATTCTTAATATCATAATTTATGTCGTAGTTTATAGTTCATTTACACTATAATCATATCAAGCTTCAAAAAAAAAAAAAAAAATACTCACAAGAACAACAAAACAAAACATTAATTTATTTCCAAATTAAAATCCAACCTTACCACTTATAGCAAATATCATAATGATTGGTTTTATAGTTGAACATACACACATTTTGCTCACTCACAAACCACGAACAAAGAATATTTTCGCAATTCTTTCTGTCTCTCTTATCTATGTATATATCGAAGTAATGAAACGAGCCAGACCATTGGAAGGAACAGTAAAACAATGTTGAGCCCCATAAGTTTGGATGAAAACTGAAGTCGTACCGAGCCCAAGGTATTAGCTTGTGGACTCCCAAGTCATCATCGCCTGATTTGCAGTGAATAGTGAGCTGATTTTGAACTTTCAAAGCATTTGTTATCTTCACCATAATCTCTGGGTTTTGGAAGATTGATCCTTCGATGGTAGTAAATTGGTTAGCAAAGAACAGTGAAATTAAGAGAGAAAGTGCAAGAGTTGAAAATAAACTCATTTTTATTGAAATGAGAGAGAAAAAGAGATAGATATAAACACATTTGTGCTTGGTTTATTTCACTTTTATAGTTGATAAATAGTGTAATGGAAAACAAAAGTGGAATTGTATGTTTAAGAAGTTTCAATACTCCTATTTTTGTCGTAAATGATGAGATGTATCAATCATTGGATAACATTTTCACTTATTGTTTATTGTTTCTAGAGATGGCTATAATGTCGGTGGTGGGGAAGCTTTCTCGATTTTCGTTATTTTTTTTATTCTTACAAAATCCTTCGTTTGTTTTTGTGGGGATCAAAGAGATTATTTTTCATGGAGATCGGGTGCAAAATCCTCTATTTATTTTTGGGGGTATTAGCGAAAGGATTCTCCATGGAGTTTCGCTGCGAATTCCTCCATTGACATAAGATTCCCGAGGAAGATCAGATTTAGACAAGGAATTTCTTTTCAAATAAATTTTTACTAAAAAAAAATTACTTTTTAATATAGTTTCTATTTAAAAAAGGTATAAAATCATAATAAATTTAATAATAATTCTTATTGGACATTTAAATATTATACGAGGGAGATGCAATATAAACATACCATATAAAGTGTAACGATCTAAGCTCATTACTAATTGATATTGTCCTCTTTGTATTTTTCGTTTCTAGCTTCCCCTCAAGGTATTTAAAACATGTCAGCTAGGGAGAGGTTTCCAAACCGTTTGTTTCGTTCTCCTGTTTCCACACCATTTAAAGAATGTTTCATTATCCTCCCTAACTGATGTGGGATCTCAACATCCACCCCCTTCGGGGCCCAGCGTCTTCGCTAGCACTTGTTCTCTTCTCCAAGCAATATGAGATCCCCCCCCCCCCCCCCCCCCCC
>NW_019268569.1:40398-47203 GCF_002738365.1 Cucurbita moschata
GATCCCCCCCCCCCTCCCCCCAAATCCACCCTCCTTTGGGGCCTAACATACTTACTGACACACCGCCTCGTGTCCATGTCCACTCCTCTTCGAGGTTCAGCCTTCTCGCTGACACATGGCTTGGTATCAAGCTCTGATACCATTTGTAACGGCTCAAGCTCACCTTTAGCATATATTACATCTTTGGACTTTCCCTTTCGATCTTCCCTTTAAGGTTTTTATAATGTGCTAGAGAGAGGTTTTCACACCTTCATAAAAAATGTTTTGTTCTCCTGTTTCCATACTCTTATGAGATGAATGTTTTGTTCTCCTCTCCAATCGATGAGGATCACAAAAAGAGCATGTAAGTTCATGTAAGATTAAAAGCTTATTAGACATTTAAATTTATCTAAATTATACATTTATCGACGAGAATGAGTTACCATTTAAATTATGATCCGGTTATCGTCGAGAGTATAATCTCATTCCCATTGTTATAAAGTATGTAAGTTTGCGTAATTCAATAGTGCCTTTACTGAAGAGTATTATCCACAGGATGTTCAGCTGCGAAAACAACAAGAGTTCACTCGATTGAGTCAGAGGGGGCGTAGTGTTACTACTTACGCCAGAGAATTTTCTGAACTAAAGCGATTTGCCCCAGAGTTGGTGAACACGAACTACAGGACAGCAAGACGGTTTGTGCTGGGTTAGACACGAAGATTCGTAACCCTATTAAGGCAATTGCACCTACCACTTACGCTGCCGCTCTAAGAGCAGCTAAGTCTATGGAAGGACTTGATAGTTCCCGTGAAACCCCTTCATCGTCAGTGGGACAAAAGCGTCGTCATGAACATGAAAACATATTAGATTACAAATCTAAGTGTAATAAGTGTGGGAAAAATCACTGGGTCACATTAGGGCCTGAGAAAGGAGGACCACCTAGCCAAGGATTGCTCGGGAGGCGGCACAAAGGATTATGGAAACTAGTAGGGGAAGTTACGTAATGGGAACAAGAGGATGAGATAAGAGAAAAGTATGATTTTCCATTTTTGCCTTCTTTGGTTAAGATTTTATTTTTATTTTTAGGTATGACGAGATATTATGCTATGCATCTATTCTCGCTCGAAAAGTTGCGATTTTCAACAAGGAAGTTACTACTTTAATTAAAAAGTCATCAAGACCTTTTATGTTCCTATATTCAACTCTCCTCCTTCCATGTAAACGACTTTTGCTCTCCAAACTTGTTGGGTTTTGGAGGGTGTCTGAGTGAGTTAGCTAGAAAAACGTGTGGCACTGGATAGTTTTTTTGTTCAGCGAGTTCTCAAACCCGATTGTGTTGTTGTTTTGGAGGAAGAGTCGAGTGGAAGTTAACATCGACGTCGGAATCGCTGCACCAAAGAAGGCAAACCGTCGGAACGAAGGAGGAGGACGCCACATATCGTCGTCGGAAGCGGAAGGGATTGCATCGTCAGCGTCGGTGGCGGCGACACATCAAATTAGGGTTTTCGTGAGGGTTCGGGCGAAGAAGACATAAAGACGGGTCGGGTTTCAGCCTCTGAACCGGCCCACAGAACGAACACGGGCCCTGTGCATTTCGACCCAACACGGATGCATGTTGCAGCCTTGGTCTCGGCTCCGCACGGGTGCTCTCGGCTTGGCTTGACGTGTACGGCGGCTCGGCTTCGTCAAATCCCGCAGCTCGACTTGGCGGCTTAGTTGATCGGCTCGGAAGCTCGGCTTGGTCGCTCGGTATCACTATAATATATCAATTCCAAGGTTTTCGATCCTTCTTGGGGCCGTTTCTGCCCTTAGTTTTACCATCCGAGGTCAGTATGGTTCCTAAACGTTAAAGACAGATTAGGTCGGGGGTTTATTTTGATAAATAGCATGAGGTTTAGCTAGGGTAAGTTATGAAAGGTTCCTTAAGTTTTTATGTGGTTATCATAGGACGTATTTAACCGCTGGGGTTAGCTCGTTGTGAGTGACTTCAACCAAGACCATCAAGGTAAGTGACCTTACTATTGGAGTTAGCTTACTACGTGTTGTATGATGGTGCGTGCCTATGGCCCCTGCATGCACCATATTATGTGATATGACTATATGATGTATGAATTATGTGACTGTTTAAGCTATGAAATATAATGGGTTATGTTGACTGTTGACTGGTTATGTTATGTGAAGTTATGAATGATATGTTAGTAATATATGCCATGAAAATGTTGATCGATGCCAATATATGCCATGAAAATGTTGATCGATGCCAATATATACCATGAAAATGTTGATCGATGCCAATATATGTCATGAAAATGTTGATCGATGCCAATATATGCCATAAAAATGTTGATCGATGCCAATATATGGCATGAAAATGATCGATGCCATGGATACACGTAATATTATCGAGTCATGTCATGAGATGTTTATGCAACCGGAATGTTTATGTAATATGCCATGTAATATAAGTCATGTGAGATGTCATGTAATGTAAGAAACGTATATGCGATGTGTAATGCCATGTCAGATATGTTAAGGGACCTCATGCATATATGTATGTCACGTGCATCGAGATTCTTCTCTTTTATGATACGAAAGAATGAATTACGATATTTATGTTCGCCATGATATCATGCGGACCCTTTTCTGTTCTGTGGTGTCCGGCGACGTGTAACACGTTGTGCCCGACCAAGCCAGGCCCAGGGGTATGTATACAAGCTCGCCTGGTGGGTCTATGTACGCGTACATGGGCCGTGTGTGAAGGAGTACCACACATCCAACCCTACTCGGAATAGAAAAGCGCCCAAGGCTAGGAAAACTTTATGAAAAGTTTATGAAAAGTTAGGTCCCACTCATATGTTGCATGTGTTTGCATTCCTAACCCCAATAGTGGGGTGACTGAGTATTTCAACATACTACCTACATTTTTCAGGTAAAGGCTTGCATTCCTAACCCCAAGGGGTGACTGAGTATTTCAACGTACTACCTACATTTTTCAGGTAAAGGCAAGGTAGCCACGTGCTACCTACATTTTTCAGGTGAAGGCAAGGTACCTACATTTTTCAGGTAAAGGCAAGGTACCTACATTTTTCAGGTAAAGGCAAAGCGCCAATGTAGCCAATGTACGGTTGACGCGAGTATACCATGTACGTTGGAAATAGATATTTTTAGAAGTTTATGTTTTTGGGACTGTTTTAGCATTGAATATTTATGTAGATTTATTGTTGAATTCTGTTATTGAAGATTTATTTTTTGAGATAGGATGTTTTAGATTGAGTATTGCTTTATTTATATTCATTTTTAGAATGTTTTGGAGTGAGTATTCTATTTAGATTTATTTATTTTTAGAATGTTTTCGAGCGACTATTGCTTTATTTAGATTTATTTTTTAATGAATGATTTATTTTTTTGAGCAGTTATTGAAGATTTTTTTTTGAGCTGAAGATTCTTTTTTTGAGGATTTATGATTATTTTTAGATTTATTTTTTTTTAGCTGTTATTGAAGATTTATTTTTTTTTTGAGGATTTATAAATCTTTATGAAAGTGACGAGCTTCTGCATATAATGAATTATGTATGCATGGGTAGGTG
Organism: Cucurbita moschata; assembly: GCF_002738365.1. Classification (NCBI taxonomy): domain Eukaryota; kingdom Viridiplantae; phylum Streptophyta; class Magnoliopsida; order Cucurbitales; family Cucurbitaceae; genus Cucurbita; species Cucurbita moschata. The sequence continues at coordinate 43,965 of NW_019268569.1, forward strand.
ACATCTAGGGCATTACAGTTGTGTATTTTGATTCATATTTTAAATAGTTATAAATTTATAGTAAATTTTTATTTAATTATTTCTAATAAAATTGAAATAGAGTCGTATTGGTTGCTTTCTTTGTTGACGCACTTACTTTCCAACAAGTGAGCTAAGTCAATTCGTTCTTACGTCGTATAAGGCCAAGTAACGTATGCTCGAAATTCTTGCCTCAATTTAAGAAGGTTTTAGAAAACGAAAGAGAAATTTTGAAAAATGTGTTATACATGCAAACTCGACTAACAATAACTATTGGTAAGGAGAAAGGCTAAAGGTAGGATGTGAACTCATAATGTGAGGAATGTAGCTCCCAACACTTAGATTATGACCATTCTTAAACAGCCATGTTTGAATGGAATTTGTGGCTGCATGGAGTTCTATTTTAAACCCAATGTGATCTTGAATCCAAAATAAGGAAGAAACAAGCTTAGCATTGGTCTTATGTTTCAAATCTGGTTTTCAGAATTAGAATTCCTAGAAGGAAAATGGCATCGAATAAGAACAAGACGAGAACAACACGAGCTCTAAACGGTTCTAATCAAACCTACCTTTCCAAAATTTGGCTACGAACTTGAAATATATTTTTATATTTTCCAGAAAATAGATCAAGTGAAAGAAATTGCTAGCAAAAATATGAACTGAACAGAAAACTAAAAACGAAATAGTAACGAGGCAAATCCTAAATTCGAAAAGCATGATGAACATTGTGAACAGTTATCTTGATTGGTACTCCCACTAACTACCTCAGACTGCACAATCTTGGAGAGCATACTAAAACATATCCTACATGAAAGGCTCCAAGAACTAAGGAACATATCCGACATGAAAGGCTCCAAGAACTAAGGCTGACTTGCCGCCATCCTCCATAGTTGACCTAACATCTTCATTGCAGCTGATTCCCTCGCCTCACGAGGATTGTGACACACCTCGCCGTTGCTTGAATACTCAAAATCCAGCCCTTTTAATATTACATTAGCTTGGAATCCACCTTCAAGACACGCAATACATTTTAGCACGACTATTCTACAATAGATACTATCATAAACACAACACATTTTAGCACAACTATTCCATAATGTTATTAGACACTGTTAAATGATTTCAAATTGTAAGTACACAAAATGTAATACGTTACATGCATGACATGTCTAACGTGCATGAGACAATTGATTTAAAACATTCATAATAGATGCAGGAACTTGGGCATTCGTAAAATCAATTTCAAATAAAAGTAAGCAACAATGGTGAAAGTATAACAAAAAGTTCATGCCCTGCTCTAACCCAAGGACCACAATTTAGACACAAATGCAATTATCCTAGCTTTGGTTCCATGGTTTTCACAGCAACAAACTTAGTGAGTAGCCTTCTATTGGGGTTAGGAAATGCAAACACAAGCAATTATAGTGGAACCTATCTTTGCATAAAAACATTGCATGGCTTTGAGCTATGCTTTCCAATTCAAGTCGGGCAAGGTTGGATGTGTAGTACTTCCTTACACAGCTCACGCATACGCACATAGACCCACTAGGTGAGCTCGTATACATACCCTTTAGGTTTGGCTCGTCGGGTTAGTGTACACTCACGCTGCCGGACGCCACGGAGGGAAAGGGCACACATAATATCATAGCGAACATAAATATCGTAAGACACATTTGTAAGAATCATAACGATGAAATATCCCAATGCACATGCAATACAAAGTGCATGAGATTCCCATAGCTTTAAAACCATGGTATGCTCTTATGATGCAAGTCATACCTCCATTTCATTTCACAAACCTAACTCTCATGAATAACATGTGGCTTAAAAGTATCTCATAAGCCTACTGTGAACATGCTATCTTAGTATATGTAGCATAACATATGGAAGTTCATATCAATATCACGCAATCCCATAGCCTGCCTAGCATAATCATCTCATGTCATAATTATGACATGACAATAGTTTCCATAACATATATATCATGGCATAACATATATGCATGACTCATGTCAAACCTTCATAACACACAAGTGCAAGGGTCACGGTTCACTCAACAGCAAAGTCACTTACAGGATTTGCCTAAGCCGTATAAGCCGTATAGTTATAGCTTAAATATGTTCCTTGAAATTCAATTCCACTTCAATATAATAAGAGCAAGAATCGTTCTGCCCCGCTAACAAAGCTTCAATCTCTTTCTCTTTTGAATTTCTTCTCATGCTGACTGAAGTATTTACCGACTCCGATTCCAACTCTGCATAATCTCTACTCTAGCCAGCCTTCTGATGTCAATATACTCGAGCAATTCTCTCTCTGATGCCTTGTTCTTTCAATCTCACCCATAATAGAACCATGCCTCATCCCACAAATAGTCTTATTCAACTCCAATTTCACTATCAGCTTCTTTCACTCTGAACGCTTCTTGATTAGATGAATGGATTGGGCAATTGTGGCAGCACGGTAACACGGCCATGCTCGTCCAGGGCGTGTTGCCCGTAGCCACATGTTCATGTCCATGCTATGTTGAACCCTTTATTTAATTCCATGTTATATTGCCTTACTATTGTATTTTCTATTCGTACGACTACTCGGTGAAATCATGTCTAGGCCTACCAAACCTAAATCGCCTCAAAATGTACTATAGAAGATGTGACTAGTTGTCAACTCCTCCCATTGTTCGGTAAAATCACATCTAGGCCTGGCAGACTTGAATCGCCTCAAAATGTACTAAAGGGGAATGCGACTAGTTGTTAAATTCTCCCTACCCGGAAAGTTATATGTTATTTAAGCCGTTGTGTTGTCTTTTGCTTATAGTTATATAACGTTGCTTTTAAATCTTCTCTCATTCTTACTTTCAAACTCGCTTTCAAAAATCGTTTTGCCCCCGTTTTCTAAAACTTTCTTCTCAAACGGGGTCAAAAGCTTGAGCATACGTTGCTCAGCCATAGGCTACGCAAATACAAATTGGCTCGACTCACTTGGTGTTGGGAGTGAGTGCCACACAATCACGAAGTCCATTGCCAAGAAAAGTGTGATTGTGACACACGACTCCTCCAATTGCTCTCGCCCTCCTCAAGAATTGTCCATCGATTTTCCAATAATTCCTTCGACAGTAAGTCCGTCGGCTATTGAAGGCTCAATTGAGACAGGTTCTTTGACAAAAAAAAAAAAAAAAAAAAAAAAAAAAAAAAAAAAAAAAAAAAAAAAAAAAAAAAAAAAAA
>NW_019268569.1:48093-83028 GCF_002738365.1 Cucurbita moschata
AAAAAAAAAAAAAAAAAAAAAAAAAAAAATGACGGAGCACCCTTCTATTTGGGATTTGAATCTGGAAAGATGTGTCCAATATCAAGAAGCCCCAAGGCACCCAAAATGGCATCAACCACACAGCGAAGTGGAACATCCCCCATCAAAATGAGCCCCTCTCAACCTCTATCATGGAGAATACTAATTCTCCCAATAATCAAAGGATACCCCTGCTCCAACCTATGAAGGTCAAACTCATGTCCAACCTGAGATGGCAAGGCTTTAAACCGAGAACTGAGATGGCAGCCTGATCACACTCGAGGATGGTGGCCATCTCCACAAAGGGAGAAGCGGCAACATACCCACGGATGAATGGAAGCGAAGAGGATGAAACACCATTGAAATTTCCTTATGGGGAAGGAGAGGGGAAAGAAGGAAAGAGACATACTTCATATTTGTGGAATATTTCGAGATGCAACAGGGAGAATCCACCATATAAATCCAAATGATTTGCAATGCAGTTTATTTATTAAAAAGAAAAAGAAAAAAAAGAAGAATAACTTGCAGGCGAGAAAAAACATGTGATCTTACCATCTGATGACGAAACTCCATAGACTGGCAATATCCAATTATTCTTATGACATATATCGTCCAGTTCCTGCCAACCAACAGAGCATCATTACATTTACAGCTGCAAATGTTAGCAAATGTGGAAATAATGAAATAAAAATGTATAGCAGACTACCATTTCTTATAGATTATTTAACATCAAATTTACATCCCAACACTATTTGAAACAGTATCTGAAAGCTTATGCTGCTTGCTTTTCAAAAGTTTTGAAGTTCAATGTTTCCTGTGCATTAGGCAAGTCCAAATTGATAACCAGTCCCAATAAGTTTGACGTACAAGATATCGTTAACGCATTAGAGATATCAATACACTAGACATTTTATTAGCCGAAGTTTGCCATACATAACAAATACCATCTTAGCAGCATCCTCAACCGCGTATCTAATCAATGCTATTACAAGTTACAAGTTTTTGTGATCCATTTGCTGCATTCTGGGAAAAATATGAAGATTTGTTACTCAGGACATTGCAACTTGAATTTAATACGTCTCTTGTCCTAGAAAGGAAACTCTCTCTTAACGAAACGAAAATCCACTGAATCCACATGAATTTTACAGTTTAAATTAAAGAACCCTTACAAGGATCTGTTAAACCAATTTCAAAAGTTAGCGTTTGAATTACAGGCAAGAGAGCAAGATGAAATCTACTGTTATTGTTGAAGTCTAAATTAGACTGCTGTTTATTTATTTTCGGAGACTTACCTATCCTCTTTATAAGGGAGAACAACTAACTAAATCTAAATCACTAGATAATCTAAATAATCCGAATACAAAGGTAAAGAGATAGTAGGTACAGTTAATCCCCAGATCTAGGTAACTAAATCTAAATATATCCAACGGCCAATTATTTCCCTTATTTTATGAATTACACATAAATTTTGACACCTCCTTGTCAAGCTGAATAATAGATATCATTCCTTCGACATCTTCTCAAGCTGAGTAATAAATATCATTCGTTCTTAGCATGGACTTGTTAGGTTAATGTGTAATATTGATTGCACGACTTCAACATCAAGACATACTTCAACGGTAGCTATGAAGGCTCCGAATACATTTGTCAACTAGCTAAAGCTCCAAATAAATTTGTCAATGATAGCTGATAAATTTGGTCAAGGGGAAAGATCGGTATATGAGAGCTCTGAATAAATTAGGTCAAGTGGAAGACCGGTAGCTATGAAGGCTCCAAATAAATTTGGTCAAGTGGATAATCGGTAGCTGAATCCAAATAGAACTGAAAACTCTCATTATCCAAAACTAAACTCTTTAACTCTGTTGGTCCAAGAGTTGCAAGTGCAGATAGGTCGCCATAGATTGTAATATCATGAGCAGCAAGAAGATCTACCAAATGAGTTGTCCTCCGGAATCATAATTAAAAAAACATCTCTTCTTTGGCCAGTATAATTGCAGCAGAATGCAAAATAGGGGGCATTGTAAATTTCTTCAACTTCAGGTGCTTGATCCCCACTACCTGAAGGGTCCAGACGGCCTTCTCTCCAATCCACCAATGTGTAAGTAACTGCTTCGTTAACACTACATTTTCAAGAAATGCAGCAAAATATAAAAAACACTTATGGCCATACAAAATTGGCAACTCGAACTCATTCTTCCTCGCCATTTCACTTCCCGACAACCAAATGGATGGTGCTTCCAGACAAAGACAACTTTTTGTACAAAGGAATCTGGAACTTCAACGCCTTCCTATCCTTACTTAACACATCAAGAAAATTCCCTTCGATTTTCTTATCTAATACGATGCTCTCATACCATGTTGAGAGTCTAAATTAGCTTGCTGTTTTTTCTTATTTATTTTCAGAGAGTTACATGTCTCTTTTACAAGGGGAGGGAGAGACTAACTAAATCTAAATCACTAAATAATCTAAATACTCTATTAAATTTAAATAAATCCCTAAATACTACGTAACAGTAAATCTAAATAATAATCGCTAACCCTTATTTTATGGAATTACACAAATATCCTTCAACAATAATTGTTTATACAAGAAAGTATATTTTAAGGAAAGTAGGTATGAACACTAATATTATTACTATTCACAAAGAAAGAGGTGAACCAAGCACCTTACAAAACTTGAGGGCCAGCTTCCCTCCCTATACAAACTTAACAAGATTCATCTTCTCTCTCACACTTACATCATTCCCCTATAAATACGAGGGCAATTCATCCTATTAAACTTCCAAAGGATGTTTCACTTTTTACCCCTCCTCCAGTACACTTACTATTGGAGGCCTAACATCACCCATAGAAAGATAAAATTTGTATTTATAACTAAGCTCATAGACTAAGTTCTCAATTTTTCTTCTTCGAGGACCACACTCCATCCATGATAAAGATTTTTTTTTTTTTTTAAATGAAGACATAGTAGGTGTTCTTTCCTAGTTCTAAAAGATATTGAGAGGAAATTCAACAGAAAGAAAAAGTCAAAAAGAGAAAAGTTGGAAATCTCTTTCGTATGAGAGGGACCATAAAGAAGTTCAAAACATAAATATAAACATGTAGACAAAACTAGGATCTCGAAAAATAGGTGCTGACCAGTAGCATAAAGAATATTGAGGCAGCATTTTCCTTGCATAGATTAGTCATATGTATAAAGTAGACAAAAATAGGAACTCAAAAATTCACTCCCTCCCCACCCCAAAAAAAAAATGAAAGAAGAAAAAACTTTCCAATTGTCTATATGAGCCCTACTTTCAACTTTTAATGATAAGTTCTTATGTGCATCTCAAATTTTTGAAAAGTGACATCATAATCTCGATGTTTTTAGTCCACATATTTCCAACTCGTATACTAAGCCATAATAAAGCTATTTAACATCACTATTCTTCCAAATCAGTTGTTCGAAATAATGTCTTCTGTGTTATTTGTGCTGTATAATTTTAGCATGGCAATTCTTTTGAAGAGTTCCTTTTAAGGCCCTCTGATCTCTTTTACTTAAATCTATTGTAAGGAATGATGAGATCCTATTACTTTAAAAAATATAACTTGGGCAGCATTAAGACATAAATATACGAATACAACCACAATACCCAGTATCTTCAATGGTTAACCCACCTGACATGGATTCCGTATGCAGAGAATTTCTTCTGACAATCTCTTCCTTGTGACAAGTTGAGATGAGCAGTTTTCTTCAGAGTATTGATAAGGTTTATCTTCAGCTGCGCTTCTTAGACATACATCATTACAACATTCAATCACAGAATCCAGCTTTACAACAAAATCATCTTCATCACCTTTAGCAACCAAAATGTGAATGTAATTCAGACATTCTCTTTGGTTAGTTATGATGACATAGATTAATTTGATCTGATGAAAAAATATCAAAATAAAATCTAAAAATAATTATGGAATCAAAGAAGCAAAACTAGGAATAAAGTAAAAACTCAAGTTCAAATTTAAAGCATCTCCTTAACGTTATAAAGCATCTCCAATGGTGTTAGCTACTTGTACATTGGTGCTAATTAATTTTTTTTTTAAAAAAAACAGTAGCATGAGTACTTAGCACCCCACATTTTTTTTTTTATATATAACAGCACTATCAAATATTCTTCTTTTATCTAAAATACTAGGATGCACCACTAACAATTTCAAACTTCTTTCAATGCATATTTTAATTCAATAATGAGTTTCTAATATTACCTGTTCTAATATAACACAATTCATCAGTTTACATATAAAATTGAAAATCTAGCTCCAGTATAAACATCAAATGATTAAAGCAATGACAAATACCAAATACAAAATCTTAGAATATGCATTTTACTTCCATTTGAAGCTCAGGATCTACAAAATCCTTAGACTACCAATTATAACGACATTTCGAGTCATAAGCTCAAGCCAATACTGAAAAATCATTTATATAGCATGCACCACAGGCTTATAAGACCATAAATCATAGACAGCTGGGGTAAGAGTTCATCACGTAAAAATGAAGCAAAAAAGAGGACTGAGGACTGCTAGTTTTTGAAGAAGGAAATCATCTAAATTTCTAGAGGCTTTCGTACATGAAGCATATCAAATAGAATAAACTGTAGAAACAAAACAAGAGCAGGAGGAACAAAAAAAGAAAAAAGAAAATAGAACATACCCCTTAATATTGTCTGCATATTTTTATCACACTGAGCTATCTCATCTTCAATTATGCGCTGTTGATGAGACTGCAGACAATGATTGGATTACACTGTCAGAAATAACGATTATGTAAGATGATTCAAAAGGGCTCAATTTATGACAAACCCTTGGTCAGAGAGAAAGGGCCAGCTGAATACCACTGTAAGGTGAGACATACAAAAAGAAACCAGAGCAAGCTTAATTAATTTCCTACCATCTCATCAACAAAGGTGCAGGAGACAGTGAGATTTAAATCACTTCGCCCATTTCTATTTTACAATTATGGTGGAAGTGGAAGCTCTCAGCTATTTATTATATATTACGCGTTCTCATTTTTTTGCATCACGCTATCTTTAAAAGTTTCTGGTTCAAAATAAATTCATGAGACAAGGATAAGCCCAAAACTTCACAATATAAGAAGTGTGTTTGTACCAGTTTATCCCTCTTTCTAATTAGAGCTTTAATGGCAGCTTGTGACAATGCTGTTTCTTTCGAAATAATTGCCTGCATCTTGGAAAGATTCTTTGTGTTCGATTGACAGGTGATGAGAGCATGATCATCATTCCTATTTTGATCTGAAATATTGTCAGAGAGATTGCCAGAAGCAACCTTTTCACCACTGCATTCAGCAATACACGGGTTTGTAGCTAGTATTCCATCCTGGAAAGTAAATTATTCTATCAGCTGAATTATAAATATAATAAAATAAGGCAAAAATTAATTCATTAAAAGCTACAGATTGTACTATCTGAAAAATCTGAGTTATTATGACAATTATTAATTTACAACATTAATAACTAGCATTCTGTCAAGTACAGATCGAAATTTTCCTTGGATTAACAAGCTCATCATACAGATACTAATTTTGAAGTAAAGATGTGGCACGCAAAAATTTGAATTCAATAGCTCCTTGGTTCCATGTTAAAAGAATACTGAATCCGAAAACTTACATAATAGTTGGAATTAATTGGTTTTCATTTATAATAGATTTGTCAATGAACTTAAATGAATAACAATAAGGATCCTGTGTCGAGAGTTCTAGTTCCCAACTCTTTTGCGCTAGATTGCACTATTACGTCTTCACCATCCTTCATTTCAATGCATTTACAATGGTTTAATTTTTCCACTAGTTCTATAACAGAGTTTTTCTGTTTAATTATATCAAAGTTTATGCAGTTGAAGATAGAGGATCTTGTACTTTACTGGGACGTATAAAGAGTATCTGGTCATGTCCTATGCTTACGGGGGTTATCTTGTACTCTAGATGTTTTCTTTTTCCAGTTTCCTTCAAGTATTTTCAAAGTTGTGTACCTATATTAATTGAGAAGCAATGAATCGTTTTTTAAGGACTAACAATTCTTTAAAAACTCAAATTTTTTTAATTATTTACCTTGCTACACTTGACATAATTCTTTACATTATCAAAAAAGGTCAGGGATTTAAATTTGCAAATTCTTCAATTAATCCATTAAAAAAATGATACCTAAAGCCAAATAGTATCTCTTGTGGTGTCAAAAACATAGAGTAACCACGTTGACCCCTCCTCAAGACTGTCCCTTGGACCATAGGTCCCAACAGAGAATCTCATCTTGAGTGAATAAAGCATGCAAAAACTGCTCCAAAAATTATCATGTCCAGATCCCTCAAGGGATGAACCCACAATAATTCTTAAAATATAGACATGCTTTAAGCCAAACTTTATAGGAGAGAATAAAGTCTGAGTCAATGTCCCCATAAGCATCAGGAGTCCTAATGTTTGATAAAAATTCAGGCAAAATATGTAACTTAAGAGCCTAAAGATAAATAGAAAATCAAGACTAAGTATATGAAGAGACGCACAACATCTTACCTCGACTTTGATACCACTCTCTGAAGCCTTCGATTCATTCACCGTACATGGGATAGTTGCTTCATAGTGATTGTAAACTTGCCTACCAGTCACCGAACATGGGATAGTTGCTTCATAGTGATTGTAAACTGGACTACCATGTATTTTCTTTACATATGACATGATAACTTGGGTGGGAGTCGGTACACCCTTTCTCTTCTCCATTGGATTGGAGGGAACCAAGTCATCCACACTAGGACTCTGGGGCCTGCAGATCGCATCATGCAAACTACTCATACAGTTCGTTTTATTGGGCAATCTCTCCAATCCTGCATCATAAATGCTAGTGCCTTTATTCATATTGTTTGTAGTAGCATCGTCTTGATTGTTTTGAGTTCCAAGCTTCCTGGTTACATCTTTTCTCTTAGGCTTGTTCAGGTTTTCATCGATCTTTTCTCCACCTACGACTCCCAAATTATCTGTTAAAGTTTCCCTACGTGAAAGAAATGATAGAGATATTAGAATGCAATCACTTCTCCGTATTGAGACAGAAATGAATAACAATGCTTCCCATTATGAGGCAAAAAAGAACTTCCATTGCTCTAAAATATGTAATTACTCCCTAATATAGAACTTCGAGATAATAAGAAAACGCTACATACAAAGGAGCGCATTCTCCACACCTGCAAACTACTAAAACAGGAGATTTAGGATAAATGACTTTTAAGCAACGGCTGGAAATCAAAGATATGCAGCCAAGATCTCAAATTTACAGGTCAATTTTCTACACTACCCATCCTCAAGCAAGATAGACTGTAAGGAAAGACGGATTTTAGTTGGAGAAGTTTGCAAGAACCACTTAGAACAAAGTCTCCCTCCATTTTTTCACTCGCTTCTGATAATAAAAGCTAAGCTTCTCGTCCAGAAAAAATAAATTTTCATTAATTAATTATATAAATTTAATTCAATTATTCAAAAAAAAAAAAAAAACGAAGAAGAAGAAGAAGAAAATGCACTTCCACCCTTTCCTTAAAAGAATTTCTTCCCCTTAACCAACTTAGGAAAGACTTTTTCCAAAACCCAACTGCATGGACAAGCTTCGCCTGAGAAGCATAGACATGACATGACATTACGACACACCAATTTTCTAAAACATAGGATATGGACACGTTGGGGACAAGTTCATAAATATATTAAAAGATCAAACCCAAAATACTTCAGTTTTTTTACTAAATATTAAAAATAATTAATTCTTTTTTAAAAAAATGTGAAGGAAGATTTAATTGGTCCTTGAATTTAGCTTAAAATTTACAAGAACATAAAACCCAATAAGCTATATGAGCCCATTTAAACCCAGTAAAGAAACATGCTACAAAGTGTCCATTAAAAGCCCACAAATTAAAATTTATAAAAAAGTTTGTAATGAAAAAAAAACAAAAAAATAAACACCAACTCTAGAAAACTCCTTCCCCTCCCCCAATTCTCACTCCCCATCTTCGTTCAATCTCTATCTCCACCTCTGGGAGACTTCTCTACCAACCACTTCTGCTAATGTCTGATGTTCTGTAATTATGTAAGGAGACTCTTTTGGCAAAACTGTTGTAGCGTTTCCACAAGGAGCCTAATACTCTCTGGTGGAGGATCCTCTATTCTCTCAATTTGTTAAGTGTTCTATTGGAGACGAGTCAAACACCTATTTTAGGAGGATTTTTTAGTGGGGAAAAACCTCATGCGCCTTGTTTCCTCATCTGTATCATTTTTTAGATAAGAGGATATATATCAGTAGCTTTTTCTTGCCATCTTCTGATAATTCTTCCTTTCTTAGATCTCCTCAACCCTTACTGAACGAGAGGCTTATGGGGTTGGCAGTCTTCTTTCTACTATTTTCCAACTAATATCCAATAATAGTTAAACCTCACATTACTGGCAACTAGCAAGAGCCAAGAGGCTGGACACAGCGGCACCAGGAAGCAGAAATAAACAAGGTCACAATGATCAAGAATCAGGCTTTAAGTATCAAGTTATGCAGACCGAAATATAAATACCAACATCAAAAATAATATCCATAGCAATGAAAAGTATACCTGTGAAACCAGGTTAGCACCATCTTCACATAAGGAAGAATGTGGTAGTACTCAACTTTTGAAGTAACGCTCCATCTCCTACCATTTTTTTTAAACAACGAATCCTGCAAACTAATACCATGGAAAAGAGAAAAATCAAGAGCAAAAAAGGGTATCTATGCATTTGAGGACTGACCTTCATCCATGCTCATTTCACATGAGCTCCTGGAACATGCATTCAAACCAAGACACAGAATTGAAGGGGGCAGGCGTGAAAGGAAAACAATGAAACCTGTCAACGGCATCTTTTATGGGAACTTGAATTACATCTTCAGTTGCTGATCGAGTGCACTGCATCATATAAAAGTAGACTGCTGATTTTTCTTTACTTAGAGAGTAGGCAACGTGACTTTCTAAAATTTTGAGATCGTGTTGATTAATGCCTGTTTTGCATGAAAATAAACAGGATTAGCAACTCTCTGTAAGTACCAAGATAAGAGACATATCCATAATATAGGACCCCAAGGGTGAATAGCAACAAAAAGGAGACTCCATGAATTTTGCTTCCACGCCATTGCTGCATCAGGCTACACCAAGTCCAATAATATGTTCAATGGGGACTTTAGATTAATTGAATTTTATTTTTAAAAATATTGGTACCGAATGAACAACTTTATTGAACTACATCTGCGTTTAAGAACTAAGTTTAAACATTTCTTTAATAAGAAACAAATTTCATTGATGCATGAAATTTACAAAAGAAAATTAATCTTCAGAGGTGAAAGATTTAAAATTCATTCAAGGTAATTGAAATTTTTAAAAGAGCTTCTTCAAGGAAAAAAAAGATTTCTTCTCTGAAGGGGAAGACTATCCTGAAATCCCGTGCATTTTCTTTATTTTCAACACACATGGATCTATCAAGGAAAAGTCACATGGGAATTTCTGCAGGGAGGGGTTGAGGAGGGAGGTGGGTCACATTTAGTGAATTGCAGTATGTTGTGGCAACCTAACAAGGGAGTGGTTTGAGGATAGGAAATCATTCAGTGAATTGGAGTGTGGTGTTGAAACCTAATAAGGAGGTAGTTTGAGGATAGGAAAAGTTGGGCAACAAAAGCTTTGCCTCATAATGGACATGACAGGTCCCTTCAAAACCTTACACTTTATGGCATTCGGAAATTGTGAGCAAATACAGGTGTCATCCCAACAGCTAGGTTTCCAATTTAGCTTCTATAGGCGCTTTTAGAAACTTGTGGAAGGAAATCCCCTTCTGCCTTCCAAGCTTCCTTTCGTTCTTCCATCTATTGTGGGAGATGATACAAGCGTTTGATTCTAGGAGTATCTTTGGCTTCTTATGCCCCCTATTGCTTTTCAGTGTCGAATCCTTTATACGGGTCCCCAAAACTTCTTGACCTTAATTCAGGAGGAGAAACCACTTCAGATGACTTCACATTCGGCAGGCTATCCATGACCAGGAGATAGAGAAGTAGCTTCTGAACCTTTACTATTTTGTATAGGAAATACTTTCACTGATTAAATGAAATGATACAAAAGGTAAGCTCCATCCAAAGTGATTACAAAAGATTTCAATAATTGGATATGAAAGAATTCAAACTATAGTTGCTATAGGGATGAACATTTTTACACCAATAAAAAGCCATATGGGGGGACGAGTCAAGGACTTCTTGGGGAGATCTTTCTTTGTCTTGGGAAATCCTGGAGTTTCTTTCATTCCTTATCATCCGTTTAACTGCCCTTACGATGCTCTCTTGTCTTTACTTCAATCGGTTGCTCTCTCTCCTGATTGTAGAGCCTGATGATTGGGGTCTCTCAAACTGTCGGGATCCTTCTTCTAAATTTCCCTATTTCATTACTTAGCTTCTTCTCCAACCCCTTCCTCATCACATTAGAAGAATAATAAAATCTCAATATTGATCCTCTAAGTGGATGATATTATTCTTATAGGTAACGATGAAACAAGTATAATTGAACCCAAGAAAAAGTTTGTTAGAGAAATCGTACACATCTTCTCCTTGTTTCTCAAGCCTATAGTGAGTTACAAATAGAGTTTGAAAATGCCAAGTTTTTGATGATTCCATCGTACATGATTGAGTTGCGAAGACTTCTAGATAAGTATCCCATAGCTAAACTAAATTCTTTCCGGTTAAAGAATCTCTTTCTAATTGCCTTGGAACAATTAGAAGATTCTCTAGAAGAAATATGGGTGCTCCTTTTGGTGGCAACAAGTTATGGGATGGCGGTCTTGCTTATGGGATCAAATCAATATGTTCGAAGAAGAAGGATCAGAATATCAATCTCATCAATCTCACAAGTATCGTACCAAATCCCATCAATCGAATCACTTTTTTGAGAAATACGAGACATCTAAGTCATACAAGTAAAGAGATATATTAATTGATAAGAAAAAAATGTGAACATTGATTGGATTGATGATAAAATAGAATCCTAGTCTCAAACTGTGATTAGATTAATGATAAAGAAAGATAATTCTTGGTTCAGTTCTCCACCTTAACAACAACAACAAAAAAAAATATATATATCAAATTCTATTGAATCTGACGCATAGTGATCATTTATCAAAGAATGACTCTGTTTATCAAATGATTGAACAATCGGAAATAATTTACTTATGATACTTAGTTGACATTATTCAGATCAAGGATTTGAGAACATTAAAATATTTCTTAGAAATGGAATTTGCAACATCAAAAAAGGGTATCTTTGTAATCAAAGAAAATATTTTGACTTGCTTGAAGAAACCGGACTACTTGAACGTAAGGTTGCAGAAAGCCCCCATTAAACTCAATCTAAAATTACAAGTTGCAAAAGCAGAAGAAATAAAGGACAAGAAGCGATACCAAAAACTTGTTGAAGGGTTAGTGTATCTACCCCATACCCATCCTGATATTACACATGTTGTATGCATGGACCAATTCATTTTGAAGTTGAAATTTTGACTTACAGAAACTCATGGGAAAGGTATCTTATTCAAAAAGCACCCTCTTATACTAATGCAGATTGGGTAAAAAGTACTACTGATAGAAGATCTACCTCAGGTTATCGTTCTATTGTTGGAAGAAACTTAATTATGTGGCGGAGCAGAAAAACAAAATGTGGTAGTTAGAAGCAGTACTGAAGCATACAAGAGCTTTAGCACGTGGAATTTGTGGGGGTATACGGACAAAAAAGGGTACTTGGAGAATTGAAGTTCCTTCAAAAGACGCCTATACGGATTTGTTGTGACAATAAAGTTATCATTTTGATAGCTCATAATCCAGTTTACATGATAGAACAAAAATGTTAAGGTGGATAAGCATTTTATTAAAAAGAAGATTGATGCAGAAGTAATATGTATCCCTTACCTTCCAACGTCACAGCAAATTGTTGATGTATCAATTAAAGGACTCCCAAAGAAGTAATGTGACAAAGTAATTGGCAAGCTAACTATGGAAGGTATCTTTAAACCAACCTGAAGGGAAGTCTAGGAATTCTACTATTTAAGTGTAAACATTAGTGGTCAATATTTAGTCTTAATTGCATTATTCTTTCCATGTATGTAATAGGTCTCTCTTCTACACAAGAAGACCTAAGTTGCACAGTTTTAACATATAGCAATATAATTTGTACCCTCCCAAAATCTAGAGATACGAAAAGGATGTAATGAAAAGAGCCTAATGCTTAATGGATGCAAACTCCAAGGAGGGAATAAAAGCAATAAGAAATAGTAAGACTCGAATAAAGAAATCTACAAAGGGTATATACAAGCATTCCAATTAAGATTGATATCCTGAAAATGTAAATTAACAAAATATTTGGAAAGAGAACACCATGATGAAGCTTTGAGATGAGCTGACTCAAAATGATCTAACCAAAGGAAATGCTTAATGTGAAACAGCCTTTGGTTTCTTTCAAACATAATTTTGACAAGGAAAAAAGAAAGGCTTTACTGCATTACCCCACAAAAGCATAGATTTCGGAGCCAATTTTGGGCTAATGAGAAATGTTCGGAAACAACTTAAACCAACATAACTGCAAATAGGAACAACCAAAGAAAATATGCAGAAGACAATCCACATCCAAGAAACAAAAAGGACAAATTGAGGGTGATAAATCGTGTGAAGGGAGGTTTCTCTGTAAAATATCTGAAGATTTAAGTTCCATTAATCATAATCCCTTCGGAAGTACTTTTTAAGATATTTAATTTGAGTTTCTTCATAGTTCTTGCATCCTTTTTAATTCTCACTAGATCTGGCATTCTTGTACTCTTTAGTTTCTTTAGTTTACCCAAGTTTTCTCTTATTTACCCCCTCAACCGAATTGGTCAATTTGTTAGGAAGCCTTGGGTTAGTTTTGATTTGTTTGCTGACTTGTGACCTATAAATGGTCAGCTTCCAGTTTGTATCATTACCTTGAATTGAATACAATTCTGAATTTCCCTTAGTTCTACATCAACAAGACTACACCTCTTCAATCATAAACCAGCATGACAACATACATGCCATTTGCTTCAAGAGCCTCCTGATATTGTCCCAAATCATGCCTGCAAACAAGCATCCCCACATCCCCATAGAACGTTCCATATCCATTAGGCAATCTTATCAACTTTGCATCAATAAGGCCTCAAAAGAAAAGAAAACAATGTCTGAATAAGGCCAATGGGGGGTAAGTGTGTGTGGGTGGAGGGGGGTAGCAAGATTATAAGACTGAATTCCTAAAGTAGTAATTACAAGCAAGGAAGTTCTTGTTGACTAAATTTACAAGCAAGGCAATATGAGATATTATGTTCCTTGTTAACTAAGTTTATTCTTCCAAGACGTTATGAGACGAAATTCCTAAAACAGTAATAACAAGTAAAGAAGCCCTTTACTCCAAACAATGTTTTCAAGATTGGCCTAACAACGTCATGATAGATGGATCCAAGTTCTAAATAATATATTTCTCTTAGAAAGTTTAGTTTATTTTCGTACATACACTCCAAACAATATCATTCTTTCAGGCAAAGATATTGGAAAATTTTCTCTGTTCTTAAAATGTTTATTTATTTTCATGGCTAATCTCTATATGGTTGTATTTGTTGTTTGTATTTTTTTTTTTTTTTTTTTCACTCCCTTAAGGATTTTGGATTCCTTGAACATTATTTACTCTTTTTCATCATCAATGAGGAGTTTTTTCTTGTTCCAAAACAAATACATATCTTAAGCAATCCAAATTCTTCCCTTTTTCCTGAGGAAAATACAAAGGAGAATAGAAAGAACACAAAATGCAACCAATATGATGAGGCACCATCGGACCATCTCACCAATACCATAATTAGATATTGATACAATTCAGAAAAAACAAAAGAAAAGGACAATCAATATATTCATGTAACACCTGGAATTTTAAGAAAATAAATAAAAAGATTTTTTTTCAAGAAAATAAATAAAAAATCTTTTTCAAAAAAAAAAAGAAGGAAAGCATAATGGCACGAACGCAAGTTGGAGAAGATGAACGTACAGTCAACAAGCATATTGAGGAGTTTTGGAGAAATTTGGAATATCCTCTTAGATACGAAACAAGCACGGGAAAAGTCTACAACCAAGTAAGTAACCATATGGAGCAAGTTTCTAAGAAATACTAGGATCGAGAACAATGATTGATTATTATGTTTAGGAGCCTAGTTTGACCTAGTCTCATGATAATTGTGCTTAGATAATGTGAACACTTACCACTTAATTCTATTTACCGTTATATAACTTCCACACGCATAATTGTGAAACTTTGATAGATCATTAGGCTTCTATGCTTTCCAGTATACGGAGGTTGATTTGTTATCACTTAATGAGCATGACAAGCATGTTGTATGTCTTTATACATTTATATGCATGGTTTAGGGTTTGGATAGCCCGTTATTGCCCAGCTATGAGTTGGACTATCGCCATCTGTCATAGAGTGCTAGTTGTGGTATCCATAGACTATGAGTTCCAGTTTCATGTATTTTGGTCCTAGTAGTTAGTCATGAGTTCCATAGTTTCCTTGGGTTAACCAGGTACCTTGTAGGGACGGATAGGGTGCAACCCCTATTCGTATTTGGTCCTAGTACCTAGTCATGAGTTCCATAATTTCCTTCGGTTAACCAGGTACCTTGTAGGGACGAATAGGGCGCAACCCCTATTCATGAACTAACCAACAGGGATTAGGGTCTACTTGTTACACATGACTTAATTGTCACCCATAAATGCTTTCAGGACTCATAGAGGGTAACTACTGAAGTGCTATCAATGGTGCCTAGTGGAGAGAGTCATGGCCTTTTTACTATTCCAACCTCTGAGTGGCATAGTGACAAATAATTTTACTGTACTAACCTAAAAAGGCAACATAACAGGTAGTTACTATTCCTAAGATGAGTAGTTTAATTGTTCTAACCTAATGAGGGTGAGCAAGTAATTTACTGTTCTAGCCTGGAAATGCAAAGTGACAGGTAGTTTACTAATCTTAGGAACAAGTAGGTGTTGCCCGACACCACTGGGGAGAATCCACTGATTAGAGATCAATAGGTAGATATGTATGGAGTACAGTCACCAATTAGAGCAAAAAAGGCTCCTCCAGACTTACGAACATTACCCTAGGGCCTTTCCATGGGCCCAATGACTTGAAGCGCACTTTGTGCAAGATTGACGAAGGACCTAGACATACGTGAAACCTAGAGCCAAGAGAAAACAGAGAACTCCAAGGTTGTGAACCTGAGAGGGATTGAATACTCCTTAAAAGAGGTATGCTAAGGATTAGTTACACAATGCCTATAAAGTTTGGTATGGACGTTAAGCCACAGTTTGGCTATCGCAAGGGACGATTATGAGCACATAGCCTAAGTTTCCGTGTATAGGATGAAGTTCGACAAGAGCCTACAAGTAGGTTGCTTACTGGGTATTTTTATACTCATCCCATGTTATTCTTTATTTTTTTTTTTTTTTAGGTGGAGTGTAGATCATTGTTGATGGCGGGAGCGTCCAGAGCCGTGCAACTGCAGGGGGTGCTCTTTAGATCGAGTCATCTTCCTTCTTGTCATATTATTATTATTTTAAATGCTACTTCCCAAAACTTATGCATTTTTTGTAAGCCGTTTTGATTTAACTCCGCAAATATTACCTTTACACTCCTTTTATGTTGGTTTTGAATGCATATTTAAATTTTAATGTCGCCCTCTTTACCCTTGAGTGTACGTGGCGACCTGTGAGTCGAGGTATCGAAAATCGGGTTGTTACAATTCACTTCCTAATACTTAACCATACATGATCCTTAATTGAGGAAGAAAATATATATGAAACAATCATCTCTGCAATAAGTCATTAGAATTCTAAAACATATCTTTGAATCTAACACGAACAAAGGGGGACATCTCATTCAATATAAAAAGGTAGGAAATAAAAGCAGTTCTCCTTGGTATACTTAACAAGATATAGCCATTGAACTATCGATGAGTTAACAAAGTAGAATACATACCAGTTGCTTCCTTGACTGCTGAATATGCAAGCTGCTGAGTCTTAGTTCCAACAACAACTAGCCCCTCTTTTGAAGGTTTCTTAATCACTCTTTTCTTTTTGTTTACATGTTTTTCCTCTTCCACGCTTTTTGGTTGGCATTCAGAGGTATCTAAATTTTGTTCGATGACAGACCAAACTCCTTGAGTGATGGAACTAAACAGCAAATGGCAATGCTCCTTCTTGGAGTCGATCAAAAAAACGGCAACCTTGGAAAGGGGCCAGCCCTCTATATTTTCATCTTTTGATGTATATAGACAAGTGGCTAAACCACATGCATCCATAATTGCTTTTTCTGCTGGAGAAAGCTGCTTCTCGGGATTTTCCAATTCAATATCATCAGAGCTTTGCATGAGTTTCATGTGAGACAACAAAGCTGGTTTAACGACCACAGCTAATTTGCAAAATGCCTCAAAACTCAAAAATTCAAGATGTGGGTGTTGTTTCCTGTGGTAGTAGTTGTATAACAAAACAACGGCATGCATCTAATAGTAGATTCAAAGGAAAAACACTAAGTTAGATAACATTATTTTTTAACAATAACGATTTTAAATATAGATGACGCTCTTATTCTCTCTTAACAATTTTTTTCTTATGGGAAGGAGTAGTGAGAAATAAGCTGCCACATATAGTTAAAACTAACCTACTTTAAACCTATTCCGTGTTGATCATATGAACAGTACTAGTCCATTTCGGCTGCGCTATTAAATATAGGAAAATCCAAAGTTTATCAGCAAGAAGAATGGTGGTAAACTAAAACGTGTAAATGAGAAAAATCAAATAAATCATAGACTAGAAAAGCAGCAGAAGTGCCGTGAATTACTTTTTATTTGCAGTTGTTTCAAATATTGGAAAATATGTTAATCAATTTGCTCACATAAATTTAATGAATGGACATTCCTTGTAATTTCTATTGTTACGGAGTATAGCTGAATCCTGGATACATAGCCCCCAATATCCCTCCTCTCACTATGTGCCTTCTTTCAGTTATCATGTCTGTGTGAATGTGCGTGTGCATTTGTGTGTGTGTAAGATAGTGAGAGAGAGTTCTTTGGACAAGTATATATTTACTGACATAGGTAGTTTTATGCTTGACGCTGGTACACTCAAAAGATTAGAAAAAATTAAAGCATTCGGTTAGTCAATGAAGAGAACACTGTAGAAATTAAATTTTTTTAAGCACAAGTAATAGTATTATCATAATCTTTTGGTACTTTCTAAAGATGATGGATATTAAAGCACAGACGGCTGCTTGTACAACTTTTATGTTTCCAGTAAATCAATTCCAATCACCCAGTCCGAAACCAAAATAAATCATTAACCTAATTATAATTGTTCGAATATTTCAAGAATGAAAGTGAATTAAAATATTAAACACACGAAAGTCAATTTCAGAAGTACCTGTTTTGCAACTGATTGCAGTAGAGCTAGTGGTGGATTTTCTATCGAAGATGACTTTGAAGGAAGCATAGGTTCAACTAAATAATCCAATAATGCAAGTATGGCATCCTCGGTTGGGCATACACCTGTTGCACTCATGGTAAGGGTGTTTTTTTTACCACTACTGCTTTTTCAGTTTCTTATATATGATATCCTCTTCCCAAAATCAGGAGCAAGACCTTTCCATCAACGGAGGAAAATAACAAAGGATTCAAACTTCCTTCTTGGAATGAAAATTGGGGAGCCCACGAAAAGAACTGCCAGATGAACAGCTGAATTAACACGTCAGAAACTCTTTTCCATCCAATAAACAATAATTGTCCATTTTCATAGCCACAAGACAAAGAAAAATTAAGATTTGCCAACAAGAAAATAACAATCAATTTTTCAGTTCTTTATGATCCTTGTCAGAATAGACAGACTGCTGGCACAGAGTAAAAAAATCAATTCATGTGTATACTTTAGCAGCTTGATTACCAGTAATCATACAGTATAACTAACTCTTCATGAAGAAATTACTCAAATCAGGTTCACGTTGATGTTGTACCAAGTGTGTGGAGGTGAAAGTGAAGAAACCCTTCTAGTTGTTCCATTTTGACTACTGTTGCTTCAAATGGTTGACAACATATCGTAGTTTTTCCTTTTTATTCTTTGAGAATATGTCATGGTAAAGTAACGTGTTCAAATCTTCATCAGCCATATATTTCTTACTTTTAGTTTCTTGTGTTTAATTTTCTATATTTCTTTTCATTTTTTACTTATATATGTGCTTTTTTATTCAATAACTATAAGTTGTTTCTTTACTTTGTAATCTTTGAATCAAAAAATAAAAATAAAAAATAAAACACTCGCTGATTCAATTTCAACAACAAAACAAGAAAATATTCCTTTTCTTATATATGTAGGAAACATGTGGGTATAATCAAAAGAGGATGTACAAAACGAGGAGATAAAAAATTCCACCAGTTGAATTTAGGCAAAGAACAGCATCTGGAAGCTTCAATTAGCTGAAGATTTGTCTTTAACGATATAGTAAACGAGATACTTACAATTTCTACTTCTTTTATGCACAATTGTGGAGACATTGCTAAGACTAAGGAATAGAGAATATGAAGTTCCGGGTCTCCTCAAAGTCATCCAACAAAAGATACGAAAATATTAAAGAGCACCAATGTTGCATAAACAGAAGCCAGAAAATACTAACATTGTCAAAGAGACCCAAAACATTCTAAGAGATTAAAATTCACAAAGTTGTCCATCAGATTAGTAGAACGACCTGTGCCTCAATCACACCTTAAAAAAAAGTCACAAAACTGCTTACCTCTATAAAGTTCCAATTCCATAACGATTCTACCTTCAATAAACTAACGTTCACATAATCCATTCACTTCCCCCAACAAACTAATAACACGTTGAACGGAAAATTATATCTGATCCTAATGGCATGTTACACAGAAGAAACAGAAGAAAAAATTTCGATGTCCAAAAGCAAAAATGCCTCAAAATAGGCTGAGATCAGGAAGAAAAACCATCGCCGTATCCTACTTCCTCATAAATTCAAATAAACACAAGGCCGAATGAACCATGACTCAACCACACTCGGAGAAACTCCAATTCGAGAAAGACCTTAACCACAAATTAACGACACATTGAACGACAAACTTTTATCTGATCCTCGTGCATGTTATACCAAAACAAAGAGAAGAAACAGCCGAAAAACGGCCGAGTTCCAGAAGACGAACCTTGACCGCATCCAACCTCAGGAAAAGTTTCAAGTAAAAAGGCGGAAGAAGTTCGCATTACCTCGAATGGAAGCTGAATCGCGAAGATTAGGGTTCGGAGAGGAGGGGGAGTAGTTGAGAGGATGGGCGATCAGCCATGAAAGTTTTAATGCGAAGTTCGAGAGTACAGGAATCAGTCTGCAAGTGTTCGGAAGGCGGAGGAGGTGACTGCGCTCTGTGTGAGTGGACTGAACACTGCATGTCAACTGCTTGTGATTCCGTCAATAAATTACGTCGTCTGATATACGAGTTTAAAAAATGTGCTTGTGATGTATAAATTTTACCGTAGTTAGTTTATGTGTGTATAAATTTTACCGTGCACTAAAAAAATTTATTATTTTATTCTATTGTATTATGTACATTATTCTTCCATTTTCTTGTGTTCTCGTAACATAATTGAAAAATACTCAAAATCTCGCATACATGTTCAACAATTTATAGTAATGCTCAAGTATACTTAGTTATTCTAAAGTATATGTATATGTTTGTATACTTAGTTATTCTAAAGTATATGTACATGTTTGTTACTCGATGAAGCAAAGAGATGACGTTATAGCTCAAAAAATGGAAATTCTCAAACAAAAAACCAATTATGTGGAACAAATGTCGGACCGAGGTATAATTTGTTTGTTTCACTTCAGTCATTCCAACAAGGAGCCGACCAATATTTTCTATTTAGTCAAAATTTGGAAAACTATCACAAAATATCGTTATGATTCAAACAAAAAGCGATTAGAAAGACTTACTGTGATGTTAGAATATCACTAGCCCAATAGAGTCCAGCTCAATAATTGTATGAACACCTTGTATATTTATTTTTAGAAAAAATGATTAGGTATTTTAGAATAAAAATATCTAATATATTTCAATAAAAAGATTTAGATAGTTTAGAAATAGATGGTTTAACCTCTCCACCTTATTTAGGTTTTCATTCCAAAACAAAACTCAAGCACAGAGTGCAGTAGTTTCTACGAAGTGTCTTGTAATCTATTCTCGATTGTTGTTAATAAGACGTGTAGTATCTCCCACAAAAAGTTGGGTTCAATAATTAGGTATTAGAGTGAGGTTAGTGTAGGTTGTGTGATCTCTTGGAATTTTTAGTATACTATGTGGTTGCAGTTTTGTCTGATCTTCCACATCAGAAACAATTTCTTGAGATTATTAGTGAGTGAGTTTCTTTGTGTCGTGAGTAGTCCATGACTCTACAAACTTCATGTCGAAAAGAGTTTGTTTGGTATTACTGAGGTATAACCAACACGATGGGTGATTTCCTAATCGTTGAAAGAATCAAAAAACTCAACAACTACTGCAACTCATGGCCAACATGCATGATGTCCTAATTACAAGGATATGACCTTTGGGAGGTTGTTGGGAGAGTGAAACTACACCGCCTGAGGAGGATTCTAACGACGCCTTGCACAAATAGAGAATCAAAGCAAACAAAGCAATGTTTGTCTTGAAGACCATAATTGAATAAGATATGTTAGAGCACATTTGAGATGACAAGACACCGAAAGAAGCATGGGATACATTCATGATGTTGTTCTCAAAGAAGAACAATACGATACTACAACTTTTGGAGAATGAGTTGTTATCAATTTCATGTGACACGACAATTGCTCAGTACTTCCATAAGGTCAAGTCGATCTGCCGAGAGATTACTAAACTAGATCCAAAGTCCGCCATTGGAGAAGCTCGAATGAAGAGGATCATTATCCATGGATTGCGACCATAATATAGAAGCTTTGTTATTGCTGGACAAGGATGACCTGCTCAACCATCACTTGTTGAGTTTGAAAATTTGTTAGCTAGTCAAGAAGCCATAGAAAAACAAATGGGAGGAATCACATTACCCGGTGAAGAAGAAGCACTCTCCACAAGTGAAAGTCAGAGTAATAATAAGTCGTTTACCAAACATGAATATAAAAATGGTGACAAAAGAAGAAACTACCAAGGAACTGCACAACCAAAGAGAGCTCAGAAGAACAACAACAAGAGCTCTCAAGGGAAGAGATTTGAAAGTATTTGCTACAATTGCGGGAAGAATGGTCGCAAATCCAAAGATTGTTGGTGATATGTGGAAATCACTACAAGGGGAGTAAGATTCGAATTACCTTGTTGATCGAATATCTCAAGGCAAGAACATTGTTTGAGATTCGAATCACTCCACAAGCAAGATCGATCATGTCTAGCTTGAATGATTCTTGTTGATCAAATATCTCAAGGCAAGAACACTTGATTGAGATTAAAATCACTCCACAAGCAAGATTGATCATGTCGAGCTTGACTGATTCTACATGCAACCTAAACTACATAGAATTGCAAATAAACTTAGTCATTGGCTAAAGAAAGCACAAATGCTCCTTTTACTATATTTTTCAAGTCTACTTACAAATACAACATATATGGCTCTATATAACCTCAAAAATGAAATTATTAAAGGCATTCCAAGAATTGTAACATTCATACTTTAGGGCCATAATTAGCCATTATGTAAATGTAACCTAAAGTAAATAAAATGTCTTAAAATACAATAACTCTAAATTACTCTAGATTATAACCCACCCAAAATTTATAACAATCAAACTTCATTTTCTTCAATGTGGCATGAATTGAAACATCTTTTGATAATTTTGACAACTTTTTCTTCACATCTTCATTGAAGTATATTGTATGATTGATGTCTTTTGGTTCATATGAGTTGGTCTAAGAAAGAATCTGCCCAAGGCAATGTGGCATCCTCCAACATGGAGATAGACGAGGAATGGGATGCAGAAACAATATGTGTCATAGAAGAAGACAAGCTAGCGCTCATGGTGATGATGGGAGAGCATATCTACTGCGAGGATGACTGGCTCATTGATTCAGGATGCTCAAATCACATGGCTGACAATCAGAGTGACACAATAGAAGCAAGGTGATCATCAAAGAAGGAAGTATTATCAGTCTTGGACAACATTGAAGAAATTTTACCACAGAAAATAGGGTAGCAAACTATACACATTTGCTTAAATGTTGATGTGCTTGAAGATCCAAGTGACAATTATGTTGGTAAGCAAGAAGTGACTCAACCAAGCGAACCTACTGCAAAAAAAAAAAAAAAAAAAATGGCACCTCAACAACTTGGACATTCAGAAAGAATCCAAAAGTTAAGTCCAAAGTATGTCAATACAACTATTATAATAGTCGAAATTAAAGAGTCAGAGACATATGAAGAAGCATCACAAAACTCGGCTTGACAACAAGCAACGGGGAAGAAATTATAACCTTGGAGAAAAATCAAACTTCAGAACTAGTGTCAAGACATAGATATCAAACTCATCTATTGCAAGTGGGCTTACGAAATAATGTGTCTCTCGAATGAATCAATCGAAAAATTCAAGACTTAACCTGTAGCTCGAGGGTTCCCTCAAGAATATGGACTAGTCTATGATGAAACATTTAGTCTAATGACGAAGATTATTATCGTACATGTTCCTCCAGCACTTGTGGTAAATAAAGATTGAAAATTATGGCAGATGGATATGAAGAATGTTTTATTGCGTGGAGGTTCGACTAGGAGATCTATTAAAATATCATCACTAGCCCAATAGGGTCAAACCCAATATTTGTATGAGCCTATGTATTTTTAGAAAATGATTTAGGTATTTTAGGAATAAAGATACATAAATATTTTATGAAAAGAATTATGGTATTTT
This sequence comes from Cucurbita moschata, assembly GCF_002738365.1. NCBI lineage: Eukaryota > Viridiplantae > Streptophyta > Magnoliopsida > Cucurbitales > Cucurbitaceae > Cucurbita > Cucurbita moschata. The sequence goes on from NW_019268569.1 coordinate 71,173, forward strand.
AAGAATAAATGATGAGCTATGTTATGAATAAATTGTTTAGCCTCTACTATAAATACCTCTCCAACCTACCAATGTTTTCATCCCAAGAAATCCAAAGTACAAAGTGCAATTTCTGTAGAGTGTCTTGTAATCTCTTGTTGATTGATGTTAATAAAGAGTGTGAGAGTGTTTCGCACAAAGATTTGTGTTCAACAATCTGGTATCAGAGCGAGGTTAGTGTAGGTTGTCTGATCTCTTGAAATTATTAGTATGTTATGTGGTTGCAGCTCTGTCTGATCTTCCACATCATAAACAATTTCTTGAGATTATTAGTAAGTGAGTTTCTTTGTGTCATGAGTAGTCTATGATTATGCAAGTTTTGTGTCGAAAGAGTTTGTTGGTATTACTAAGGTATAGCCAACAAAATGGATGATTTCCAAATCGTTTGAGGAATCAAGAAACTCAACAACAACAATTATAACACATGAGCAATATACATGATGTCCTCATTACAAGGACATGACCTTTGGGAGATTGTTGGCAAGAGTGAAACTATGTCGCTAGAGGAGGATTCTAATAGCGTCTTGCACAAATGGAGAGTCAAAGCAGACAAAGTAATGTTTGCCTTGAAAATCACAATCAAAGAAGAGATGTTAGAGCACATTTGGGATGACAAGACACCAAAAGAAGCATGTGACACGTTCAAAGAAGAAAGATACGAGGCTACAATTTCTAGAGAACGAGCTATTTTCAATTTCACAACATGACATGACGATTGCTCAATATTTCCACAAAGTCAAGTCGATCTGTCGGGAGATTACTGAACTAGACCCGAAGTCCGCCATTGGAGAATCTCGAATGAAGTGGATCATTATCCATGGTTTGGGACCAGGATATAGAAGCTTCGTTATTGTTGTACAAGGATTTTCTGCTTAATCATCACTTGTAGAGTTTGAAAATTTGTTAGCGAGTCAAGAAGTCATGGCTAAACAAATGGGAGGAATCATATTACAGAGTGAAGAAGAAGCCTCTACACAAGTGAAAGTTAGAGCAACAATAAGTCGTCTACCAAATGTGGATACAAAATAGTGGCAAAGGAAGAAGTCATCAAGAAACTGCACAACCAGAGAGAGCTCATAAGAATGACAACAATAACTCTCAAGGGAAGAGATTTGGAGGTATTTGTTACAATTGCAGGAAAAAGAGCTACATGTTCAAGGATTGTTGGTCCAAAAAAAACTCATGTTGAAAACAATGTGGCAACATAAAAAACGAAGATGGAGAATGAATGGGATGTAGAGATAATATGTGTCATAAAAGAAGACGAACTAGCGCTCATGTCAATGATGGGAGAACATATCGATTACGAGAATGACTGGATCATTGATTCAAGATACTCAAACCACATGACTGACGATCAGAGTGATGCAATGAAAGCGGGGTGGCCCTCAAGAATGAAGTATTATCAGACTTGAACAACATTGAAGAAATTCTAATACATAAAATGGAAGAGCAAATAGTACACATGTAACGCCCCCAATTTTCTAAACCTAATTAGTGACGTCACCCATGCATACATAGTTCATTATGCGGAAGCTTATCATAAATGACCTTAGAAACAAAACGAAGTCTTCCATAAAAATTCATAAAATCCAAAACAACCTATCATCAAATAAATAAACCTTCAATAACCGAATTAAAAAATTAATCTAAATAAAGCAATACTCAATGCTATAGCTTAAAACAGTCCAATAAAAGTAAACTCCTAGAAATATCTCATCTCCAACTTTCATGGTGTCCTCAGCTCTGCTGTCAACCGTACATTAGCGCCTTGCCTTTACCTGAAAAATGTAGGTAGCACGTGGCTTGAGTATTTTATGAAATACTAAGTAAGTCACCCCACTGTTGGGGTTAGGAATGCAAACACATGCAACATATGAGCGGGACCTAACTTTTCATAAACTTTTCATAGCCTTGGGCGCTTTTCTATTCTGGGTAGGGTTGAATGTGTGGTACTCCTTCACACATGGCCCATGTACGTGTACATGAACCCACCAGGCGGGCTCGTAAACATACCCCTGGGCCTGACTTGGTCGGGCAAAACGTGTTACACGTAGTCGGACACTACAGAACAGAAAAGGGCACGCATGATATCATGGCGAACATAAATATCGTATTTCATTCTTTCGTATCATAAAGGGGAAGAATCCCGATGCACGTGACATACATATATGCATGAGGTCCCTTAACATATCTAACATGACATTACATAAGCAGTGCTAACATCGCATTTACATTTCTTACATCACATGGCATCTCACATGACTTACATTACATGGCATATTACATAAACATTCCTGTTGCATAAACATCTCATGACATGACTCGATAATTCTACGTGTATATATCGCATCAATCAACATATTCATGGCATATAATACTAACATCTCATTCATGACATAACATAGACAGTTAACAGTCAACACAAGTTCATACATCACATAACAAACACAATCTACGGTCAACACAATCTATACATCACATAATCATATCACATAAAATATGGTGCATGCAGAGGCCACAAGGCACGCACCATCATACAACACGTAGTAAGCTAACTCCAATAATAAGGTCACTTACCTCAATGGTCTTGGTTGAAGTCACTCACAATGAGATAGTCCCGGCGGTTAAATACGCCCTATGATAACCACATAAGAATTTAGAACCTTACATAAGGTACCATAGCTAAACCTCATGCTATTTATCAAAATAAACCCCTGACCTAAGCTGTCTTTAATGTTTAGGAGCCATACTGACCTCAGATGGTAAAACTAAGGGCCGAAACAGCTTTGGAAGGGTCAAAAACCTTGGAATCGATATATTATAGTGATACCTTGCCATTAGCCTAGTTACCGGGCTGACCAACTAAGCCGCCAAGTCGAGCTGCGGCAATTGACGGAACCGAGCCGATTTCGCACACGTGCGAGCCGACTCGCACTGTGTACGCGTGCGAAGCTGCCGGAGCTGCTGGGTGTGCGTCTGCGGCTCGACCCTATTCCAAAAACCTTGCCTTCCTTACCCGACAAGTGACAAAACTCTAGTTTCCGCCTCCCCGATTCCGGCGACGCGCCGACAATCCCACAACGTCTTCAATGTTGGGATCGATACCAGTTGTTAGCTCTGATACCAGTTGTTAGGATCGCACAACAACACACACGCTCGATCTAGATGAACACAAAGAATGGGATAGAGAAAATTGCAAGGAGAACTCTGGCTAAAAGGATTTTTTTTATTGATGACTTCAGGTATGTACAACAAGAGAGTACAGAGAATAGAAAGTACATCTTCAAAGCTCTACCGGACGGGATATATATATAGTTCAGTTTACTATATATAGCTTTACTAGATTTAACATTTACTAAATATAGCTACTTACTATATATAGCTACTTACTATATATAGCTTTACCCGATTTAACCATTTACTATATATAACTTTTACCATCTATAGCTTTACCGGATATAACTGTTGACCAAGCTATAAATAAACATCAGGCTCCATAACCTAACAATTCTCCCACTTGGAGACTGATCTAGTCAACCAAAAATTTCATTCTCAAACGACCATGAGCATCTTCACTGCACCATACCAATTGAGGTTTTGCACAACCTCAATATTTCAACATCAACACATTTTGTCAACATGTTTGCTGGATTCTTTGCACCCTCTATCTTCTCCAAACACGTCACCATCTTCAACTAACCTCCGAGTGAAATGGTATCGCTTTCTGTGTTTTGAATGATAGACTGGGTTCCTCGCCAACAGCATGAGTCTCAGGAGTTTCTTGAGTATCTGCTACAACATCACTATGTGAATCTTTCAGCAATTCAACCTCAACTCCCACTTGCTTCACCTCTGATTTCTCAGCAAGAGTCTCAGGAGTTTATTGAGTATCCGCTACAACATCACTATGTGAATCTTTCAGCAACTCAACCTCAACTCCCACTTGCTTCACCTCTGGTTTCTCAGCAAGAGTCTCAGGAGTTTCTTGAGTATCCGCTACAACATCACTATGTGAATCTTTCAGCAACTCAACCTCAACTCCCACTTGCTTCACCTCTGGTTTCTCAGCAAGAGTCTCAGGAGTTTCTTGAGTATCCGCTACAACATCACTCTGTGAATTTTTGAGCAACTCAACCTCAACTCCCACTTGCTTCACCTCTGGTTTCTCAGCAGGAGTATCAGGAGTTTCTTGAGTATCCGCTGCAACATCACTATGTGAATCTTTCAGCAACTCAACCTCAACTTCCACTTACTTCACCTCTGGTGTTTCAGCGATGCTTCCGCCCGATGCAACCCCCTTTGGAGTTTCAGCGACGCTTCTGGCCGACACAACCCCCTCTGAAGTTTCAGCGATGCTTCCGGCCGACGCAACCTCCTCTGGAGTTTCAGCGACACTTCCGGCCGACGGGGTTCTGGCCGACACAACCCCCTCTGGAGTTTCAGCGACGCTTCTAGCCGACCCAACCCCCCTTGGAGTTTCAGCGACGCTTTCAGTACTTTTCTTCAATTCTCTAACAGTCTTTGTGAAGCTAACTCGTTTCTGTTTGCTCGTAACGCAGTTCTCACAAGGACTCATAACAATCTTCGCATCAAATACACCTTGTTCATAGCCGACGGTTTTTCATACATATTCGACAGCGTCTTCAACAGATCTGACGTTGTCTTCTCCTTGATAATGTTGAACGCCACGTTTCTGGATAGCGTCAACCGGATCAGCCCCAAGGCTCGTCGATCCTTGAGCTTCCGCTGCTCCGTGGTCATGGTATCCAGCTTCACCCCCAACAGAGGTTCGTGAAGATCTTTCTGGTACAGATAATCTTCAATCTGCATCTTTCAGAAACCGAAATCGGATCCATCGAACTTCTCAATTCCAATCTTTGAACTTTCCATCTTCACAGATTGTGGTGAATTTTGCCTAGCTCTGACTTCTGCCTGGCTCTGACTTCCGCCTGGCTCTGACATCCGCCTGGCTCTGACATCCGCCTGGCTCTGACTTCCGCCCGGCTCTAACTTCCGCTCGGCTTTGATTTCATCCTGGCTCTGATACCAGTTGTTGGGATCGATACCAGTCGTTAGCTCTGATACCAGTTGTTAGGATCGCACAACAACGCACACGCTCGATCTAGATGAACACAAAGAATGGGATAAAGAAAATTGCAAGGTCCGCATGGCTCTGATTTCAACCTAGCTCTGACTTCCGCCTAGCTCTGATACCAGTTGTTGGGATTGATACCAGTCGTTAGCTCTGATACCAGTTGTTAGGATCGCACAACAACGCACACGCTCGATCTAGATGAACACAAAGAATGGGATAGAGAAAATTGCAAGGAGAACTCTAGCTAAAAGAATTTTTTTTATTGATAACTTCAGGTATGTGCAACAAAAGAGAGTACAGAGAATAGAAAGTACATCTTCAAAGCTCTACCGGACGGGATATATACATAGTTCAGTTTATTATATATAGCTTTACCAGATTCAACATCTACTATATATAGCTTTACCCGATTTAACCATCTACTATATATAGCTTTTACCATATATAGCTTTACCAAATATAGCTTTACCGGATATAACCGTTGACCAAGCTATAAATAAACATCAGGCTCCATAACCTAACACTCAACACCGATTTCCGACAGTCAACCTTCTTTGACACAATGATCCCAACATCAATGCCTTACTTCTACTCGATTCTTCCTCCGGAGAGCAACCTCAACATTCTGGAGGAAAGTTTGGAGAGAAAATCGTTTTCAAGGGAGGTAAAAGGTTGGGCATGGGAATATAAAAATAATATGGAGACATTTGCATTTTAGGGTTTTAGGATAAGAAAATTCAGAGAAATAGGAATATTTCTATTAGTAATAAAAGTCTCGTACGAAATCCCTCGATTTCCGGGGAGATTACATTTAATTATTTATTCTATTTTTATTTGATTTGATTTTATTCCAGAAACCCAAACCGTTATCATTTCTAACAACTTCCTAGTTTAAAATTGCACCTTGAATAAATGCATAACATAATATCTTCTCCTTTATAGAAATAAAAATAAAATCTTAACCAAATAAGGCAAAAATGGAAAAATCTGAATCGTTACAACACATTTTCTTAAGTGCTAATGTGCCTGAAAATCCAAGTGACACCGGTGTTGGTGAGCAAGAAGTGACTCAACCAAGCGAACCTAGTGAAAAACAAAGGGCACCTCAACAACCCATACAATCAAAAAGAATCCAAAAGCCAAATTCAAAGTATGTTAATACAATTATTATAAAAGACAAAGTTAAAGGACGAGAGACGTATGAAGAAAAATCACAAAATATGGTCTTGCAACAGGCAATAGAGGAAGAAATTATAGTCTTGAAGCAAAATCAAGCTTGGGAACTAGTGTCAAGATCAGAAGATGTCACATCCATCTTTTGCAAGTGGATTTATAAAATAAAGTATACTCCAGATAGATCAATCGTGAGATACAAAATAAAGTCCGAAGAAGTCTCATTAGGATGTGACTCAACAGATCTTGCGATATGTCAAGTGCGATCGATTATGGTCTTTCGTACAAAAAAAAGTGAAGACTACAAGCTAGTTGGATACCGTGATTCTGACTCTGCAAGATATCACTGTTGGATAGGGTTTTTTTACAATAAAATTATTTAAATGTGATTAGTTTTTTTTAAATAAATAGAATACGATAATTAATATAATAAAATAGTTCAAGAAATGACAATAAACAATTATATAAAAAAACTTAGAACATGCAATAAATTTTAATAACAATTTTGAAAATAAATACGAAAGAGTTAGAAAATATAACACCGTGGTTTTATAGTGGTTAAATTTTAATAACAATTTTGAAAATAAATACGAAAGAGTTAGAAAATATAACACCGTGGTTTTATAGTGGTTCGATCAAACTTGACCTTCTCCACTTTCCAAGTGCCTTTTGGGAATTTGAATAACGACTCTTTCCTTGGATCAAAATCCAACCGCTACACCGCTCTTTTTACGAATTCAAGAGCTAATTCAGTCCTTTCCACAATTTAAGATCAAACCGGTACAAGTGTCTGAATTTTGTAGGAACACACCACAACTCTATAAAAGAGTAGATTTACATCATTTACAACTATTTTCTCACCGTACAATTTTATATCTCTCTTAAAGTTAAAAAAATTATGGAAACTATGTGAAGTGTAAACTGGAGAAGATATGAGTTTAAAGAATTAATATGGACCACCAAAAAAGAACTTAAACTTGAACCTTTGAAATAATTTTTTTAAAAAAATTTATTGTTAAAAGAAAAATGAAAGGTTGACTTTTCATATTTATGACTGAAGGAGAAGTGAAATATCATTTAAATTATCTTTATCTTTGTTGTTAATAAGAGAAATAAAAGGTAAACTCGGTATTCTTATTTTTATTGAAAGAAAAAATAAAGGGTATACAAGTTGTTTTATATTTTATTTATTATTTATATTATTTTTTTAAGTAAATATTAACATAAATTAATTGATTTTTATTTATTTATATATATATAATAAAAAAATAAAAAAATATTAATAAGAATAACTGAGTAACTATTTGTTTTTATAATTCAAATCTATGTATGAATAATTTTATTTCTATTTACGAGTAATTGAAAACTCCACCACTATTACTTTTCCAAAGTTCTATATTTCATATTTTGATGAGTTCATGATATCAATTTTGCTTTCAATCATTACGTCGGGTATCTTGTTTCAACTTAAACTTCTTCGTTTTAGCTCTGATTTGAGTGATTAAAAAAAATGTTAAAATCGTTATTCCTAACCTTACACTGTCGACAATTCAAAATACTAATACTTGTTAATAATTGAGTGTAGGTTTGATATCATCAAAAATATCAATTAATTAATTAATTAAAATTAATTAATTTGAGATTAAGGGCCAAAAAGCCAACAATCACGATACCCAAAAGTCAAGCACCAAGTATGTGTTCAAGCTCAGTTCTAGAAAAAAATTTGGTGCAGCAAAAGACAACCAACAGTATCATTGTCAGCTAGAGAAGCAGAATACAAAGCAGCGACGGGAGCAGCTCATAGCTACTCTTGATGAAAGATTGGCACTAGGAAATTGATTATCCAATACCAATTTATTGCGACAAACCATCTACAATTCGTCTAGCAGAAAATTTGATGTTTCATGCTAGATCAAAGCATGTGGAGGTGCACTATCATTTCATTAGAGAGAGTCTTGAAGGAAGAAATCGAGATTCAACAAATCAAGACAAACGTGCAAGTGGCAGACTTATTTACAAAAGGGTTGAATACTGGCAAACATGAGAACTTTCGCTGTTAGCTCAACATGATGCCGCGAATGAAAACTAGTGCTGAAGAAGAGTGTTAAAATATCATCACTAGCCCAATGAGGTTGAGTTCAATAATTGGATGAGCTCATTTTCTATGTATTTTAGGAAAATGATTGAGGTATCTTAGGAATAAAAATACCCAGATGTTTTAGGGAAAAAATCAAAGTATTTTAGGAATAAATGGTAGCTATTTTAGGAATAAATTGTTTAGCTTCAACTACAAATGCCCCTCCAACCTACCAATGTTTTCACCCAAGAAATACAAAGGACAAAGAGAGTGTTTTGTAATCTCTTCTCGATTGGTGTTAATAAAGAGTGCAGTATTTCCCACAAAGAATTGTGTTCAACAAGATCTACATGAACCAACCAAATGGACTTGAAAATGGAGTTGGAGTCATTAGTCAGTACATGCAAAGTGCAAAGAAACCTCATTTGGATAAGGCTCGACGAATTTTCAGATATGTCAAAGGTACAATCAATTATAATCATTTGTACAAAAGGAGCGTAGATTGCAAGCTAGCTAGATACCGTGATACTAACTATGTAGGATATCACGATACTCGAAGATAAAACACCAGGTATGTGTTTAAGCTCGATTTGAAAATAATTTTTTGGTGTAGCAAAAGACAACCAACAATATCCTTGTCAACTAGAGAAGCAAAGTACAAAGCAACAGCTAGAGCTAATTAGGAAAGTACATGGCTGAAACTCTTGATAGAAGATTGATACTAGAAAATTGATTATCCAATACAACTTCATTACGACAACCAATATGCGATTCGCCAAGGAGAAAATCTGGTGTTTCATGCTAGAACAAAGCATGTGAAGGTGCACTATCATTTCATTAGAAACACAAGACGGAAGACCAAGTGGTAGACTTACTTACAAAAGGACTAACATGAGAGCATTATCTGTCAGCTCAACATGGTGGAGTGAATGAGGGCTAGTGGTGAGAGAGAGAGTTAAAATATTTTCACTCGTTCAATATGGTCAAGCTCAATAATGATATGAAACCATTGTATATTTATTTTGTAGAAAATGATTAAGTATTTTAGAATAAAGATACTTACATATTTTAAGAAAAAACATATAGATAATTTAGGAAAAATTTAGATAATTTACAAATAGTGCAATCGTTTCTACAAAGCGTCTTATTAATAAAAAATGTGAGTGTTTCCCACCAACAGTTGTGTTCAGCATAATAGCCTCAAGTGATGACTTTCCTTTTCGTGGAGCCGAAAATGTTTATAGTGAAGGGTTGATAGAGTGAATTTTGCAAAAAAGAAAGACGGACTCCTGAATTCTATTGTAGAGGGACTTTACGTCAAAATATTTGATAAGCGGTTGGTCGGGTATTTTAGTTCAATAGAAAAATCGGTTTCCCCACCTCTTCCTATCCCTTGTAGGTTTCTTTCTAGTAATAATAAGAGATCTATCCCAATCGTAAAAATCTCATCTTATGAACTTACTGCAGACTTGGAGTTACACTCTTATCCATTGTTGGAAGTCGAGTTCATTGATATAATCATTGCAAGCAAGTTCTCAATTGTTCGTAATTATGACTAGGTCAAAAACTCGTCTTATCCATGTAATTATACCTATCACTTCAATACCACTAATTCTCTAATGAACAATTTGTTTATGATACAATCATAAACTAAGTTCCTTTAAGGTCCGTGAGAAGGCGGATCCTCATTGTTCATGTCTCGAAATCAAAATTTAAGAAAATTACTTATCCATATTTTTCTATACACGAACGAGTGAATTCCATATCGTGAAAACTATGTTCCTAGCTCCCTATTCGCGAAAGTCTCCATAATGGTAGGACTATTAAATCAGTTATAAAAGTCATTCTCAGTCTCACAAGTTCATAAATCACTAAGGATCAATATCAAGTCACACATCATCAATATTATACAAACTTGTCGTATAGAATACCTTCATTCACGTGTTTCCATAGGAACGATTTTGATCAAATCATTTACAACAATCATAAAATGGGTCGTATCAATAAAGTTATTCGGACAAGACAGCAAACCTTATCTAAATACTATAAATTGTTTAGGTTCTTACTTGAACATAGTTCTCTTATATGCCAACTAGAGATGTCCATTTAACTCGCAAGGTTTAGACGGGAAATGAGAAGCATTTATTCCCACTAGATAAATAGGGCCGGAAATGAGATTATATTTTCCATCTCTATCTAATTCTCTGTCCCTCCCCACTTAATATAAATAAATTTTTAACACGCGTGAATGCAAGTAACCACGTACATAAAATATTTTTTAAAATATAAGGGTCGGTGTGCCGTGATTTTAGAAAAAAAAATATATATATAAATCGGATTCTAAAAAATATATTTTTCTATTTTAATTATTTTTATTACACATAATGTTTCATCAATATTACACAAATCAACATTTTTGGTCTATAACTATATCATATTTTGCATATAGAATGTGTGTGTACATAAAAATAGTTATAATATAAAGTTGAATCGTATGTATATATGGTAAGTGTACAAAATTCATTAATTTTGATTCGGATTATCACGCTGCCACTGAAGCTTCTTCAACCTTCAACTGTCCGAATATCGGTCTCCAACAAAAGGTCACAGGGCCGGGTTCGAAGGAAGAAGGCGATGACTGTAGCAGCAGGGATCGGCTACACCTTGATAGCGTTGGGCCCTTCTCTCGCCCTTTTCATCTCCGTCATTGGTCACAAGCCTTTCTTGATTCTCACTCTCCTCTCCAGGTACTTCTCCGTTTCCAATTTGATTTCTGCTTTCATTCCGCCTCAATAATCTTCAATAATGGCCTTCTCTCGGTCTTCATGCTATTGTTTTGCTTGATCATTTTCTTTTGTTCTATTCTGATCGCGCCTTTTCTAGTTCATTTTCCCCTTCGCTTTCTTAGCTATCAATTAGGATCGCAGGTAAGCTGTGTGAGTTGTGTAATCGGCAGAGGAAATGAAGGCTGTTGCAGATTGTATTTTAATTTTTTGTTATTGTTTATAGATTTTCTTTCGCTAGTAAGCTTCACGTATTTTGTTCGAGCTTTTTAGGTTGGATAGGTTGCCAATTTAACCACTCGACTTCTGGATTTTTAAAACTTTTAAGTTTAGTTCTATGCGACACAGTCTATTAACAGATGTGATAAGTTGGTTTGGAAAAGAGATGTAGCAATTGTCACTTTATTTTGTCGAATTTCCAGTTTATATCTATAATTTGTTCCCAACTTTGTGTTGAATCGACTAATTTTTGTCCAATACACAGTTTATGCCCTCGTCTAGTCAACTGTGTTGTTAATAGCAGTGAATAAGTAGAATTACAATTCAAAGTTTAGAATGAAATTGAAACTTGTTAAAGTTTGAATTATATAGGCACAAATATCAAAATTTAGCTATTAAATTCTTAATTTAACCTCTAGATTCTCTGTTGAAGTTGCTAAGCGGTATCTGGGCGGGGGGGGGGGGGG
>NW_019268569.1:84167-94630 GCF_002738365.1 Cucurbita moschata
GGGGGGGGGGGGGGGGGGGGGGGGGGGGGGGGGGGGGGGGGGGGGGGGGGGGGGGGGGGGGGGGGGGGGGGGGGGGGGGGGGGGGGGGGGGGGGGGGGGGGGGGGGGGGGGGGGGGGGGGGGGGGGAGCACGAGTAGTTTGATTGGAAAATGAACTTTTTGTTGGCCGCCATTTTGTTTAATCGGATGATATTTCATGGTTATTATTGTTCGTGTGTGCAGCACCCTGTTATGGCTCATTAGTTTGATACTGCTGTCTGCGTTATGGAGGGGCTTTCTTCCACTGAACTCAACAATATTGTGGCCTTATGCAACTCTTATATTGACATCAGTCATTTTTCAAGAAGCTCTACGGGTTCTTTTCTGGAAAGTCTACAGGTGAGTTAATATTAACATCTCAATATCACTTGGAGAGTCTAGGAAGTAAGGATTGAAGGGCTGAATCCCACAATTCAAAATCATCTCTAAGTACTTGCAATTGTCATCTGGAGCTGAAGCTTAAAGTAGAAAGGAAAGTCACACTTTAGGAAGATAATAATAGTAATAACAATAGCTGTATTCATTGGAAATTGTAGTATTATGAGTAATTAGGTTAGAAAAAAATTTAGAAGGAAGGTTCTTCTAAAATGTAGGTGTTATGCAGCATACCTTGAAAAAGTTTGATGGCCTGCACCTCTTTGAGTGCTGAGGTGTGATGCCTCTCCTTCTTAGTATGAACACTGTTTAAAATCTGTTATAATAACTTGCTATAGACTATGGGAATTGAAAACATGTAGGTTAGATTGGGTTTACTGAGGAAGACTCAAATTTAAATGATTTGTGTCAATGCATCAAGAGGAGGAGTCTACGAAGCAGTGAAGAAATTGCTAAGATGTTTATTATTATAGATAACCATGTTTGGGCTTTTTATGCATGAGCTGCTGCTTAAAACTTAACCAGTAGCCAACTGATCACCGAACATTCAAGCCTTCTTACCATTGAACCAACATATTACACATACTAGTATATATGAAGACAGAGTTCAAGGTTTTTTCACTAAGCTATGAAGGAGTTATCTTTAGGTTTTATTAGATGATTAATATGTGATATATTGATACTCTTTTAGTGGAAAATTAGGCCAAAATTGGAAAAAGGGTGCCTTTTGACTTCGATAGATAAGTGATGGATTCATTGATTAAATTTCTCCATTAGTTCAGTGTTTAGGTTGAGCAGCCATTATTGTACATCTTTTAATTTTTTGTTCTATTGTTAATGCTTACGGTTACAGTCCTTTTTATTATCACCTTTTATTTTTAGAATATTATATCATATGTGAGATGGAGAATGGACCCCTTAGAGACTGAGATATCTTAACTGCTGAGTTATTCTTATATTGGCCCTTTTTTATGTAGTTTTTTTCTTCTTTGGGAGATTAAAAAAAAAATTAGTTAATACATATATATGCACATATTTTTTAATCTCCATATTTACATTTACTAGTGTCTACAAAGAAATCAAAACTTCATTCTAGAGTTTAAATTAGAACTGCCCAACTCTCCTAGAATTGGTAGATCTATTTGGCCTTACTATTAGGTTTTATCTTATTGGGGGAGTAGCAATCCACAATCCAGGATCATTTTTTTTCTTCCTTCCATGTCTGTAGGTTACTAATTGGAGTCCTCTTACAAGTACTAATATCTTTCTGAAATATTGCAGCCTGCTCACTTTTGGCTATTTTTTGCACCCTTCGTGTCTGCTACTTGAAAATTGTCATTGATTTATTTATTTTTTCTTTTATAATATACGTGTACTATCAATTAGATTCTAAACTAAAGTAACAGTTTCCTATAGAGTTTATAATTGTTTAGCTATAAACAATGATATACCTACGATGTCTCTGCTATTGAATTTTATAGGAAATTAGAAGACATGTTAGATGCTTTCGCTGACAGAGTTTCAAAGCCGCGTCTATATTTGACAGATAAGATGCAGATTGCTCTAGGTAAACTTTGATCACCCATGATTTAACTTATAACCTTTTGTTTCATTACAATTAGTTTCTATATAGCAAGATTTTAAAACTTTGGTATTACGTTCTTCCTATATAAATTAAAACCATGCAAAATGAGAAAAATCATGAGGCAGAATGGTAAGTCCTGCTTCAAAATACAAGAAAATATGCAAGAGAAAGAACCAATGTAATCTCCATTCCCAATTCTCTTATTAAAGGAAGCTGAAGACGGAACTTAATCGAGAAATAAATTCAACCCAAATCACTTAGGTTTACGGTGTGCGATGCTCCAAGTCACTTATTTGCAAGAAACATCTTCAAACATCCTTGTGATTTGCTCCAACCAAATACTCCATGCAATAACCGAACAGCCTACTCCACCAGATCTTACTGAACAGCCTACTCCCGACTGTAAAGTTACAGCCTGATTTTAAAAAATATGGAATCTTAAATTCTGACAAGAATTCTAATTGTGGAAACTTAGATTTAGACACCGAGCACATTGAAAAAGAGACCTTCCTAAAAGTTGCAGCCTTACTCAAGCGTCTTATTGAGTGAGGCAGACAAGAGTTGTCTCTGTATTGGAGGTAATCAGACTAACTGCACAGTCAAATGTCCTAAAGTTGAATGACATTTATAATTGCTCTCCCCTACCTTGAAAAGACAATAATTTGTGAACTGAGGGCCCAGTGATTTTAGCATTTTACCAAGTTTCCCAACCGTCTTCATTTTCTAATCTTACATGAGCTCTAACGTGCACTTCTTAATTGCTTGCAGCTGGGGGTTTAGGTCATGGTGTAGCTCATGCCGTGTTTTTCTGTCTTAGCCTTCTAACACCATCATTTGGTCCAGCCACTTACTTTGTTGATCGGTGCTCCCAGCTACCATTTTTTCTCGTCTCTGGTGAGTTCTTACTCGTATTATTTGTGTAAATACTTTGTATACCTCTGTGAGCTATATATTGTCCAAAAAATTAGGTCATTATTGTCATTCTCTACTTTTCAAAAAGCCTTGCATTCGATTCCAGCTATTCTGAGAGTTCATTTATTCCCATGGCATATTTCTGATCGTTAATTTCTTGAACATTTTAAGAGTTGTAAATGGATCACTATTATTCTACTTTTTTTCACTTAACGTTTTTCACTGAAGGCGACTTATCTAACTGTATTTTGCTGATAACCCTGCAGCTATCATTGCTCTTGCATTTGTCACTATCCATACTTTCTCTATGGTCATTGCATTCAATGGATATTCAGAGGGGAAGAAAGTGGACCAGTATTTTGTTCCAGTCATCCATCTTGCCGCAGGAATGGTGGTAAAACCCCAATCTTACTCTGGATCGTTATTTTTTTTTCCACGTCTAGTTTATTTATATGAAGAAAAGTAGCGCTTTCACCTTAGTGCTCATCGTGTAGATTTTACAATCAAGCCCTTTCTACTTGGATTTTTTTATTTTTTATTTTTTATTTTTTTTTAGTAAGAGAACATATTTCAAAGGGAAAAACAAGAAACAACCTAATGGCCGACGAAGAGAGAACCACCACCAACAAAAGCTACAATATTGCATCCCCAACTAACTTTTACAAGAATAATTTTGATTACAAACGATTTTGTGAAGAGAACTCCATTTCGAGGCCGAATACTTTGTTCAAAATCACAAATATTATCCTTGTGTTTGTGTTTCTAGCTATCAGCATAAAAATTTATAGTTTCGTGCAATCCTCAAGGAGAATAACAAGAGGGCCATCTGCGCATCTCCATGAAACCCCATCTCTTTCATTTGACCACCACCCTTCAAGAATATCATCTGGAAAACAACAAATCTAGCTAAAATTCTGCCGGAGAAAATGCCACCCCTCATATAAGTACAATGGATGAGTAGTTGATCAAAAGGGTTCCTCATCCTTATAGCATTAATAGCGAACTCTGAGAGACTGAGCTCCTTGACTATGAGCGTTTCTTCTTTGCCATCTTTCCTGAGTGCCTAAATTTCTGCAACCAGGACTGGGGAATAAAATTTTCTTTAGCACCCTTACTTCTCAGTAAGCGTATCATCGGTGATCACGGAGTTTTCAGCTTAGGCGCTCTAGAAATTAACTGAAAATAGGCAGATTCACAACTAAAAGAGCCCTAATTGTCGAAGCACCAAACCAGCCAGTGTCTTCCTAGTCAAACCTAGTCATATCAACCTTGTCTCGTGGCCATTTAGGGTGCTAAGTGAAGTTATTAAGTTTAAAGTTGTTCAGTCTGTGAAGTTAAATAATCTGTGTTTGGGATGTATAGAGTTTTTTGGTTTGAGTTTGAAATTTCGTGTTTAGGATGCAAAGTTGTTATATATGGAGTTCTGAACTTTGTGTTTATGCGTGCTATTTTTTTCTACATTTTTTTGTTGTCCCGTACAATTAGAGCTATATTAGATACCAATTTTCCAAAATTTAAATAATAATTGTTTATTTCCATCAAAGAAAATACTTTTTTTTTTTTTTCATTTTCAACTATTTAATTTATTTTTAAGTATTTCAGTGTTTTTTTCCTAGATATTCATTTTATTAAAGACATTTGTTCTAATATACTAAAGGGCATTAATATAAAAGATTGTTGAGAAAAATCTTTTATTCCAATTTTAACTCCAACTCCATTGCACATCTAGAAATTTAGCACTTTCTGGTTAAACTTGGTGCCATATTGTAACTTCATTTTTTTATGACTGTTCTATTTATCTATGATTTCAAAACCTAATAAATTTTAAGCAAAATTTGTTGTTTACTATCCTATGAAGTTAAATTATATTTTTAAATAAGAAAAATCATGACATGGACGGTTATATTTTGCTAATTTTCTAATAATTTTACAATTATCATTTAAACACAAATTTTAAAAATCTATGTGCAAGTATTCATCATTGTTGTATTCACTAGTGACACATCCTCTCCATCTTTGTACTTCAAACTTATTGAAAGTTGAATACCTATTAGAAATATTAAGTTTAGGGACTAAATTTGTTATTTAATATTTATTTATTTATTATTTTTTCTAATAGGGGTTGGTATCCAGCCAAATCTTTTCAATCAATTGTTTAGTTTACTGGAAATATTTGTAGTTGCCATAAAAAGGCTCAAGGTTCTCAACATCATTGTCGTAGCATAGTTACTAATGAAGCCTTGAATATTCTTGATTGTTAATGATCTTCTTGAAAGATATTCATTATGATTCAAAACTTTATTTCCATTCTGCCAATATTGCACTCTTGTCCTCTCCTTTGCACTCGTAGCTGTCAGCTTAAGCCGACACGTTTTTCCTTTAAACTCACCCCAAGAAATGTTCTGTACTTCAAGCATTTGAAATTCATACATTAAGATCAATACATCGTGGATCATATGTTTATTCCTCCTAATCTTTGAAGCATTTTTAGAATTCCTCAGCCTTCATATAATTTAGTAATTGTTGAATTTAAGACAAATAACACGGCCCTCTTACTTTGATCCAGCATTTCAGAAACTAGTAAACAACCAGCAAATTCCATTATTTGGTTATGCCGTATTATATCCGATCTGATATTTCACCTGATCATCATTTCTTAGTTTAGTGTTTCTTTGGGAGGAAAAATCAAGTTGACCCCTAAACTTGTAAAGTTGTATCAATTTTTTTTCTTAAAATTTTCGAACCTTAGAACTTTCTATTTCATCAAATTGCACCTCAAACTTAGATGAGTGTTGCCATCTTAACTTTAACCTTTAACAAATTCTTGCTCCAAATATTGTTAACCTTTAGTTTTAACTTTTTTTCTTCTTTTTTTTTTTGGCTAAAATTAGTAGGGCTGGTGAAAATTGAACTACAGATAAAAATTGCAGACTCTTGGTTAAGCTTTAGATCCAAATTGATAAGATTGAAAGCTTTTAGTGTTCAAATTGATAGAGGTCAAAATAGGTTTGCCCCTTTTCTTTATTATAATTCTAATTCATATTTCTCTTTTTGTTTCCAGACGCTGGTAAACTTTGCATCTGGAGGTTGTGTAATTGGTATCCCTCTGCTATATATAATGGCAAGTCTAACCTTGATTCACTGTGGGAAAATGGTTTGGAGAAGATTGATGGAAAGCCGAAGTAGCCAAGGTAGTCGGTAACATCGTTAACCCTTCTTCTGCTGTAATATTGCTAACTCAGCATCTTGAAGAAGGTATCTTCGAGAGAACATCTATTCCCCATGTTTGTTCGTCTATTATTCATTCGGGAATCTGCAAGTGAAAACACCCGTATTTTTCGATGAACACGGCGAACTCGACTTCATAGCCTATGGAAATGTCATTTGTTTCTTCTGAACAAGAATCCAGCATTAACATGATAACACATTTCTTAAAAGTACTGATTACATTTCTGTATTACTTATGGTTTCTTCAACTGTCGACTCAGATTTTGTGCTGAAGGCAAAGGGTATTGGCTGCAGCCTTCACTCAAAAGGTGAATGATTCTGCTATGGTCATAAACGAGACAACCGAACAATGCCTAAATGGATAAATACTTGAAACCACATGTAATAGACTCGATGGTTTTTTGATTTAGAAATTCTTTTTTGTTAAATGACCTAACACCACAAAATTGGTCTATAAATCAAAAAATAGACATTACATTGGAGCACGTGTTGAGATAAATATTTGAAAGTTGAAGGATTAAACTGAAAATTAATACAAATTTGGACCTAAATAGGTTTCTAAGCTAAACTTTACAAGGTTTTAACATATATTGACAGGTGAACAAATCACAAACAACGTACCTTGGCAGGATGGTCATATACATTTCTAGTTCTAGTTTGGGGAACAAGGTGTGAGGTTAGGTGATCTTGTCTGAGAAAAAAAGGAAATATACTTGACAAAAAGAATTAAATATTACAAATATCAATAAAGTATTTTAATTTATAGATTTTTTATTTAAAGAAAAAGAAAAGAATTATAGTTTCTTTTATTAATTTAAGTAATCATTTTAAACATACTTTATCTTGTTCAATTATTTTAAGGAGTTTAGATGAGGCAGGATATCAAATATGTACTTAATATTTAATTAATTAGAATCCTGAAAATACAATAGAAGAAGAAGAAGAAGAAGAAGAAGAAGAAGAAGAAGAAGAAGAAGAAGAAGAAGAAGATGAAGGTTAGAGAAAATGTGGAAGTACATTAACATTAGGTTATATTGGGAATGATAGATGAACGCTAATACTTAATACTTATAATCTCTCACTTCTACCATAGCAGTTTGGTTCATTAAAGCAGCAGCAGAGCAAGTGAATGCCACATTTTTGGTTTTAGGGAAAACACATATTTGTTGTTAATTTATACTGCCAACTATTTACATTCAAATCATATTTGACATTTCCCTCTCTCTCTCTCTCTCTCTCTCTCTCTCCCTTAACCAAACACACATCATCCCTCCCACCTCCCTCTTCTTTTTTTTCTTTCTTTTTTCTATCTTTTTTCTTCTTCTTTTTGTTTTTCAAATGGACTTGAGAATAATCAACACAAAGAAAAAAGGGTCTGCTAACACAACACACCAAATCAGAGACATTTCCTTTCCATTTCTCCTCCTTGTTGATTACTCTCTTTCTCTACTTCGGTTGAAACACCACAGGTTTTTTTCTCAATGGTGTTGTTGATGGCACATCTCGCATGTGCTACTAGATTTTGTGTTCACAAACGTACAGTGTTCACATGACCAATGAGTTGCAGCATTATCGCCACTTCTGGTTGAGCTCCCGATTCGACTGATTCCCTTACCTCGTACGCTTCTCCCTCCTTTACTACTTCCTGCTGTGTTTTTTGAGCTCGTTGTGCCGCTGCTTGCTCCATGAGAATTCACATCTGAAAGCCCGTTCTCTAATGCTCTAACTAGGTTCTCAAAGTAATTTCGAGTAACACTGTATGTGACGAACACAAAAACACGAGTTTTAAAATGTCATGTTATGCGCTTTTATATTGAAATAAGAACTGTGTTTATGAATGAGCCTTCATTTACCTGGTTAGACCAGCAAGTTTTGTGCGGAAGTCATTAAATTCTTTTGATGGACCTTCTGCACTGACGAACTGGAGCAATTCCTTTTCGGCGCATTGATGGAGCCTTTCTAATCCCGACTCGGCCTCACCTGCAGGAGAAGTAAATATCGATTTTTTAGCATCCATACCATCATAGAGAAAGTGTGTTCCTTGGTACCGCGAGAATGCAATTACCTTGCAAATACTCAAAAAACTGTCTCTTGGCATGCTCCTGTTCCGGCAGGTAATATCCATATGAATAAGTCCATTTCAAAACTCGTCTACATTCAATTATCTGCAAATAATCACAAGAAAATAATGAGGTTAAAAGATGATTGGCCTAAAATAATATTCAAAATGTAGTTTTTCTTCCTTCTATCTTTTTCTTGAAACTATTATCAATATCCTTAAAGCTCAATCTGTAACTATAATACTACAAAATCATGAAGATCCTTGAGTTATATAACTTTTTAAAATTGTTACACAATTTGAAAGTCTATCACAAGAACGTAAATCTAAGCACCAATAAACCAAAGAAATCTGATGTTTCATAGTTGGATAGTTTTGTACATGCCTGTAACCAAGCCTCTGTTATGAACTTTAGCTGAGACTCAGGAGTGCAGTGTATATCACTGAGCTTCTCAATCTAAGAAAGAACAAGAAATAAGAATTCATTATCTCCAATATTTAATAGGGCATAAAGTAAACAAGAGAAATCAGTATAACCACACATGCAGGTTCTTGTAATTCGATTTTTTTCACCCACCAACAACCAAAACAATACACATCATTCAAAAACTAGAGATGGGTATAAGACAGTTCTAAACATCGAAAGTTACGAGAACTAGTAAACCAGTAGCTCGTTAAAAACAAAAAGTTAACTAAAATAGAAACTCACATGCACATTCTGCATTTGATGCAAATCTGCGATTGCTTTTTGCCTAGACTGCAAAGGACAAAGACAGCATAACGTCAACAAGCAATAAACAAAAAGTATTAAAAACAAAACGGTTTGAAAAATGTCCAGATTCTATGAAAGAGATCAATAGTTTACCCAGCAGGTTTAAATGAAAAGAATCAATCGACTGAACAGACAAACACGAGAAAATGAGACATACACACTTAAGGAACCAAAAAAATTTTAAATAGACCTCAACAAATTGGCTTGGACAAGAAGAAAAAACGATGCATAAAAACCTAGTCAACAAGGTCTGTCCACTTAAGGAACCAAAAAAATTTTAAATAGACCTCAACAAATTGGCTTGGACAAGAAGAAAAAACGATGCATAAAAACCTAGTCAACAAGGTCTGTCCATCAAGGAGCAAAAAGAAAACCTTCCCAGAGAAAAATTTTAGGAACCACTTGCAATAGAAAAAAAAAAATTGTCCAATTGTTACCTTTCTTCTGCCATCCAACAGATGTTCAGCAAATATTACTTAATAATAAATAACGCAGCGGCTTATTTTAACAGATTGCTATATGAAGAATATGATATGACAATAATGATATGGTAGGCAGAAGATAGTGAATATTGTGAATTGCTAATAAAGAATAAGTACAATGATCTCAACCAGAAAAATTCCCGCTCGTCCATAAAAATGAATACTTTGTGAATGCAAATGAATCCAAAAAAATTTATGTTAGCCATCATAGAACTTCCAAGGATAAATCTTAGCAGGTTGACTACACCAAGAATTGAACCCAATGTTGTACCCTCTTTTTTTCTCCCTTCCCCTCTCAAGTGTTGCAATAAGTTGACAAGAAGCAAACAGTACAAACACATCAAGAAGGAAAATAAAAGAAGCATATCATAGAGGAGAAACAAACAATCATGAATCATGTGCCTCAAAGACAAATATCAGGATACTAGAGACCATGGCTAGAATTAGAAAACTATATAAAGACTAGCATATGTAAGTTGGAGATGGTTGTTCGGCATACTGTTTGATTGCTTGCCCAACGTTCGTAATAGTGAGTGTATCTTTCCAAAGAATTCTTCGCCATTTCTCTTCTTTTCTCAGCCTCGTCATACTACAATATTAAGCATAAAAAAATCAATTTCAAGGATAACTCCACAGAACACTACTGGAGTTGGTTATAGCTTGGAAGGTTCCTTACCACACCATCTTGCTTAGCTACCTCATATCGGTTGCAAGCATAGAAGCCACCAGTTCTTTCACCATGATCGGACCATGCACCAAGACACAGCCTGCACTAAATAAAATTTACGAAGTTAAAGAACAATCCAGTCGTAATGTCCATCAAAAGATGCAATCAATGAAAACCCTTTTTTCTCTGCTTAGCCCTATTCACACAACAAAGAGTGGATATATACGATCAAAATCTGTCAAATCACCCGTGTTATGATCTTTCTACATTCTGGATCATCCAAATGGCCAGTTCCAAACATTAATGAGGAAAGGAAAACTTAGATCCCCCCCCCCCCCCCCCCCC
>NW_019268569.1:94869-115292 GCF_002738365.1 Cucurbita moschata
CCCCCCCCCCCCCTGCCCCTTTTAGCTCAATATTAAGAATGCTGCCCAATAAAATATTCGCCCCAGAGGATCGGATTCTGAATTGTAATTAAACATTAAAAACTTGCATTAAGATAAGAAAAATAGAAGAGATGACTTCATTCCGTCCACAACATCAAAGCTTACCAGCAAAATTCAAATGTACACGGAGGTGTGCAAGTCATGTGCATGCACCCTTGATTTTTCTCAATTGGCCGCTTGCACTTTGGACAAGGCTTGGAATTAGCTAATATCCTGAAATTATAATATAAAAAAAATTAGGTTTCCAAAAAAATAAGCTAATTACTTCTTCAAACCTTTTCCCTTGTTCATGCCTCATTGGAAAATATAAATGAAACTTATGTGCAGACACGCAAACATAGCACGTGACTATCAACTCATTGTTAATCATGTTCAATGTCTTGCACAAGAACAAAAGATGGAACAATGAGAATACAAAAGAAAAAGCACATGAGAAGAAGACTCCAGGAAAGCTAACATTAATTGTAAGGGAAAAAAGGGTCAAACAAATTTTACTTTAAAATCTTCAAAGAGTTTGCAAAAATTAAAGAAGACAATGAATGCCCGAAGAAATACCAATTCATATTTTCCGACTCAGCACTGTTCTTTAAAATCCATTTTTCCACAGTTGCACAATCTACAGGACGGTGAGCTTCTTCTGTGCACTAAAGGTTCAAAAGAAAAGCTAAATACATATATAAAATAATTATAAAAGCTAAAACAATAATTTTAGAAAATATTGGTGATACCAACTTTCCAGCAAAAGCCATATGTGCAGAGGCAAGAAACATCATAATTTCCATTGCCGGCATCAAAGAGAACAGCATGCTCACAACCAGGTGCGGGGCACCATTTAGTCTGGCAGTATAAAGGAAGAATGTGAAAACAAAAACAAGAGAAAGATAGGGAAGTAACAATAAATAATAAAAGAAAATTGCAACTTTTAGCAAAATGAACACAAAGAATAAAAGGAAAAAAAAAAAAAAAAAGAAGCTACTGTTACCCTAACTCATGCCATTACAAAACAAAGCTACCATTTAATATAATTCACGCATGGACTTAAATTTTAGCATGTAAAGGTTACTACACTAATCACGGGTATGGCTGATGGTTCTGCTAACATTTAAAAAACAAGGAAACGCAACTTAAATAATCAAATCGTGTGATTGAAGTGGACTCAGAATAAATGTAAATAATAAGCCAACAAATCAAGTTCTACCTTTTTGTTGTCCTCAACATAAGACCTAAGAAGGTAACGAGCATATTTCTTCCTGTCTTCATCCGAGACCAATGAGTTAATCATGTCTTGATCAACCACAGCACTGCAAGAGGGATCAGGACATCTCAACGCCAGACATCCAGGACCGTCATTAATTGATGTGGTAATGTAGCCTATCAAGAAATCCATGCACGAAACATAAAAATATTACAAGATCAAGATGTGGATATTAAAAAAAAAAACAAAACAAATTGGTCATGTGAACTAAGTGGAGTAGTTCCAATAATAATATAAAAAAACAGTCCAAGAAAAATAATAGCAGACATTTTTGCACATGAATAAATCACAAAAGTAGAGGTTTGTCACCAAAATTAACTAGAAGTGGAAACAGATGTCATGAAAGTGATAAGGTAAATTAACACAAAAACTTACATTACATACATGTTAAGTTGGGTACATTGTGAAATTAATTGAATAGATATCCTCAATTCTATATTTATTATTCAGATTAATGAATAAAATCAGAAAATAATATTAATAATACTCAGAAGCTCAATAATGTATGTGAAAGCTTCTCATATTCTCGAGAGCGAGCAGCAGATAAGCTATCTAATTCATACCAACTCCTGGTTGTTAAGACAGTGAGTAGTTAATGATTGGGAAGGCTATACGGATTGTAGAATTGGATTTCCTTGACAAGCATCTGGCCAAAGCCAAGCATGCAAAAGAGTAGATTTTGTGTATATAGATTATGCCTAAAAGTCAGTATTCCAGCAAATATATGTACTCAGCAGCCTTAATAAAGAATATAATAAACTATAATTAATGTCCAGAACATGAAGAACTTAAATAACTTGAACATAATTCGCGTTATAGATCCTTGCAAAGAATAGAAGCAGATATTGATACTTCATTAGAAATTTATGACACTGTAAAAAAGAATTATGGCAAACCTTCCCAGCAGTTGGCACAGAAAGGATGACCACAGGCGGCTGACTTGATCCTACTATTTGGATAGGACTCGAAACAGATTCCACAGGTTCGCTGCCAGAAAAGGCAACCGTCAAGATATTTTCGAAGTGTTATGCAATCAAAATACACCCAAACAACTTTCATAAGAAACCAAGACAAGGATGTGGATTCAAATATCATCATTTCTTACTTCTCTAGCATTTAGGACATGTACAACAGGTGCTTCCAATAAGCCAACTTGCTTCCTTACTCTAGTTTCATCGGCAAACCATTCATCATGGACTTTAGTAACACTCCTGCGTGGCAAATTGATAACATATATATAAAAACATGCATGATTACAGAAACCTACAATGTACATTCCAAAAAACGGGGAAATGTTTTTTACCACAAAATGTTTGCTTGCTATAGAAAACCAAGACAATCACAAAGAGAAAACAGAGAAGAAATGCCTAGACCAGATGGACAAAAATTCAACAATTAAAGACCATACCAATTGAAGTGGCGGAGTAACACAATTGATGCTACACGTGATATAGAAAGTACAGAAGAAATTCTTGTAATGTCATCCTCTTGGCGTTGTCTTATATCTGACTCATTTAGTATGGTATAATTTTGCTGCACAAGGACACAAGTTAAAATCAGTAAGAATAAAAAGCAAAAAATACAAAGACAATCACAAGATTTAAAACAAACTTTGCCTATAATTAATAGTAAAACGTCAGATTTTCATGGGATGGGATGGCTAGCATGGATCGAAGAGATGGAAAGAAACATGTTGTAATCGAAAAATGGAACCAAATAATCAATACTTAGTACAAGCTTATCCACATCCCTGATATAGAGGCTTATTTTCACACTTAACCACGTTCAAACCATAAAAACCGATACAAGTAGTAAAGAAAGGTTATGCCACAGTTTTATTATTGATAGAGATGTTCATTTAACCCGTGAAGCTGGGGCTTAGGGGTGGATAATCTTCGGATAAACGAGAGATGGAGGAAGGAGCAGAGAGAAATTTCTCCCCGTTAACTAAACAGGGTGAGAGATGGGAAATGCCCCGGCCCTGCCCTAATCCCTCCCTCACAAACTTAGCTATATACATACACACACACACACACACACACATATATATATGTATACACACATATATATATATGTATACACACATATATATTGGAGTAACACCGATCTATTCCGCATTCTAACACACCTACACAAGATGATGCCCTAACTTAGTCTAATGTGTATCCAAATAAGAAAACTATCCAATTATCATTTGTACCCTAAAAACCGAAGTGAAAATAGAACTTATGGAGTGGTAATGAAGTTAACTTCTCCATCTCTGGCTGTCAGGATACAACTTCACATGAAAAATCCAAAAGTGAAAGATACCACCCAAAGAAAGGGACATACTGAACTCCTTTTTCTTTCAAGTTTAAACAGAGTAAGCTATTCGCTATTTGTACACAAGTTACCGTCAGTACTCCAGTGCGAGTTTCGTTACAAAACCATACAAACAAGATATCCAACTTTTCTCCCCGCCCAAACAACTGCATAAAGCCAATAATTGTTCTTAGCAGTCCTCAATTTGGAACCAGATATAAACCCCACTCAGCCACTCGACAAAAGAAAACCATATCACTTCAAATCAACTTCAAGAGCAGCAAGGAGCACAACCTCGAAAACTAAGATTACCAAAAGATCAAATAGAATGATTAAAACCCATTCTTATCTCAAAGATCACTGCCTAGCCGCCAAAAGATATCAAAATTTCCCGTCAATTTACCTACTTTTGAGAAACAACAAATAAAAAAAGAAGCAAGGCAGAAAGAATTCGAAAACCAACCTCGCGTCGACGTGAGTCGAAGTAATCATCGGTTTCATCGTCCACGAAATCTTCAGCGTCAGGATCGTCGTCATCGCTGTAATACCCCATACCCATGTCCATTTCACCGCTGTAGAAATCGCAATCATCATCGACGGATTCAACGTCGGTGGAGTAATGAAGATCGTCCTCAGAATCCATGGCGGAAGGAGGAAAATCGTCAAAATTGGGATGTGGGAGAAGCGATTTAGGGAATGGGAATTCAAGGGGGTTCGGTAAAGGAGAGAGAGAAAGGGGGGAAATGAGGATGAGAGAGAGAATCAGAGTGGGGTTTTGGTTTTGGTTTTGGTTGTGGTTTTGGTTTTGGTTTTCTGAGAGAGAGAGAAGAAATAAGAACGAACTGAAAGGGATTTGTGTACGCAAACTCAAGGGGTGATTTTGCAAATATGGCTCTTTTAAAGGGCCTCTCATGCAATTATTTCAAACTTCTTTTTTTTCTATTTATTTATTAAATGCAATTTATGCACATTTCAAGCTCACATATTTAATGCATTTATTTTCCTTATCAAATCAATAATTATCCATTTACTTGATTCCAAATTTTTTACTTTCCTATTAGAATTTGTTTCAATATTAAAATATATATATATAACCTCGAGCTCTTATGCCAATTGTAACGACTCTATTTTCCTACTGAAAGAGATCCGCTACCACATGTATGACATGATCTTTTTATGCCGAAACATTCATTTAAAATAATTCATAAAACTATATCGTGGACTTAAACGTTCACATTAAAAGCCTTAAAACAAAACAACGAAAGATCATTAATGTGACATACGAATAAATCAAAGAAAAAATTAAACTAACTAACTAACTAACTAAAAGGCAGTTATACTTACCTTAAACGTTTCCAAAGAGTTGAAAATAGTAGGAAATGGTTTAAGTGTATCAGAGTCAAGCCAGATTAGCCAAAATGTTGGCCTCAAGCTGTCAGAAAATGTATTCTCTGACCCGCTTCGAATGGCTCGTGGGATGAAATGAAGCAATTGTTGTAATTTAGAAAATCAAGCGACGTGGGACAACTTTTATTTTATTTTCTTTTTTAATTTTAATTTTGAGTTCTTATAGCGTGCACGTATGCCATGTTATGGAACCATGTTGTGATATCGATCTTGTACATTGCATGAACCTCCATATGTCATGCCACGTAAACTATGTTAATATGTTTACTCTATGCCTATGAGACATCAGTAAGTCATAAATGTTAATCATAAAAAATATGATGAGTACTATGCATGTATGTCTTATAGGGACACTACGACATGAAAAGAACAATGGTATATGTCGCATCATAAGTATTTTCCATGATTAAAGTTACGAGGACCTCACGCATTTTATATGTTACATGCATCGGGATACTTTTCCGTTATGATTAGAACAGACACGAATACTATGATATATGGTATGCTCATTTCCCTTCGTAGTTTCTGGCAATGTGAGTGTACGCTAGCTTGACAAGCAAGCCCAAGAGGTATGTTACAAGTCCGCCTAGTGGATCCAAGTGTGTGATTGGGCTTATTAGATGATCTTTGGGCCCAAAAACATTTGAATTTGGGCCGACATATATCATTTAATGGACCACTTATTTGAACTTGAATCCGACCAAGCTAAATTTACTCGATCATATAGTCACATGAAACACGTGACATTATTTGACTTTTCAATTTTTTAAAAGGTTGTTTGGTTCCAGATTTTGTTTGAGAATAGAATGTCTGTGTTTAATTTTAGATAATGTAAAATAATTTTAACTAATTTAATTTTAATTTAATTTTGTACCTTAAATTCTAAGTTTTTAAATTTAGTTGGTAATAAATCTTAATAATTATCCTAAATAAATGATTTTTAATAAAATTGTATAAACTTTTAATTATAAATACACCATACTTATAAATCTTATACTATTATAATAATTTATTAATAAAACAATAACCCACCTTAAATTTTAATTCATTAATAAATACATTTATTTAGTTATCAATATTAATAATTATTCTCAAATAAATGATTTTAATAAAATTATAAAAAACAATTAATTATAAATAATTAGTACGTCGTCAAATTAAATAATTAATCATAAATATTTTATAGCTAAGGAATCAAATAATAATAATAATAATAAATTGTATAATGATAGAGTAAATTATATTAAATAAGATATATTTATAAATTTTATATCATTATAATAATACATTAATTATACATTCATATGCCTTCAATTTTAATTTAATTATCCTATGAATTAAAATTAAGATCTTTTAATTTGTTAGTCATGATATTAATAATTATTTTGAAATAAATGATTTTAATAAAATTATATCAAAATTTAATTGTAAATAATTAAATTAGTATAGTCATCGAATTAAATAATTAATTATAAATGTTATTGTTAAAAAATCAAATTGAATTGAACTTTAAAACCAGGTTCACGCTAGTACTAAGAATAATTAGTAACTTTGGCCTAGGTCGTAAATTGGTTGGATGAATTGAATGAAGTATGAATGACACGTACGACCCCTGCACGTGACATATTTTATGAATGTATGACATGTATTATGTTACGCTATGTTATGATATGTTTATGTTACGGATCTTGTTGTGACTTTCATGTCACATGATGCATAAGACTTCTAAATGATGTGTCATGTATACTATGTTAGCATGATTACTTCACGAGTATTGTTATGCTACGTATGCATTCATACGACTTGCATCATGCGTTTACGCACGATTTTAAACTATAATGATCTCATGCATCTAGTATGTTCACGTGCATCGAGATACTTCTACGTTATAATGAATACAGACACATACATTACCATATCTATGAATGTCATGATATTATATGGGCTCGTTATGTGCCACGTCATTTCCACATAATATTTGTACGAATCTTCTTTTGGTCACAACTTCCTCTTGTGATGTTAGATTTGAACGATTGAAAATGCATTTGAATCGTGTTTACGAGCTTTACATCATAGATATTTTAAAACACTAAAATTATCAACAAATTAAAGACGTGTTATCGTGGATAAGAACCCAAATTTTATTATGATTTTGAAACATTATTTTCCTTTTATGTTTTTAAGTCAAAGTTGTATTTATTAACGTTTTTAACCACAAAACCTTTAATAATGACATGTCTCGATAGCTGTCAACCCAACTCTCACTTACATAGTTAATTAAGATATTAATTTTGTATCCAAAATTTCAACCCATTAAATGATTAAATTAATAATTTAGACTTATCGTTGTGAGTTAAATTTTAATGATTAAATCGTTTGATTTGGTCAAATCTCACACGTTATTTATATATTGGTACAGACTATCATTAGACTGAGTTAAAAATGTGACACATTTTTTTCATTAATAAATTAAAAAATGTCAATTTATTATATGAGCTAGTAAAAAAAAAAAGAATTAAACTATTTAATAATAATAATAATCAAATAAATAAATAAAATCAACGCGTAATTACTTAGAATTCTTCCAAATTTTATATATAAAAAAAGATTAAACAAATTTGATGATTAAGTAAACTTTGTCAATGCCTTAGTCAACTTGAATTACATTTATCTTTTTTAATAAAATTCGGTAAGGATTTTTATTCCAACTTTACCCTTGGTTAAATTCGAATATGCCAATACAGCCGCCCTAATACGTGTCCAACACGGTTAATTGTCCAGGCTAACGTGGCGTGCTCCAATTGGTGATATTATAGTCAAACTAGTGGACCCCACATACGTGGCGTAAAATGATTAGTGGTGATAGAAATAATATCCTGACTCGGTGTTTGATTGCTTGTTGTTCATTTATTTTTTCTTTTGGAATTATTGTCTGTGTGACAGACAAGCCACGTGGGAAATAATTGTCGTTATCTGTTTAGGCCTCTAGGGGGACTGAGACTAAATTATTTGACACGTGTCTTATTACATGTCATGTATGCTATGTGGACATGCACATGCACATGGATACATGAAAGAAGGGATGAATGACACTCCTTAGATTACACTTTTAGTATTTAAATTTTATTTTTCTTTTGTAAAAAAAAATAATAATAATAATAATTAAATTTTTAATTTTTAATTTTTAATTTTAAAAATATCTCATAAATCTTTAAATTTTTAATTTTATTATTGGTCGGGAATTGAATTAAAGCAAGGAATTTGAGAATATACAATAATTTGCAAATTATTGTAAAAGTGCCCAAATTTGGGGGAAGTGTGCAAAATAGGTTTGGCATTTACTGTGTTAAAGAAATTATAACCTATTTTGAACCAAAAATAATCGAATACAACAACCAAACTTCCTTATTTAAATACTGAAACGCCCCAATTATAGGATATAATGAATAGTGTGATGTTTCACAATTTTAAGCCGAGTTGATATGAACTAAGAGACATTAATCATACGATATGAACCAAGAGTAAAAATGATTAAGTTTCTTTGTAATTATATGTAGTTTAGGTTACATGTAGAATCAATCAAGCTCGACATGATCGATTTTGTTTGTGGAGTAATTTGAATCTCAAACAAGTGTTCTTGCCTTGAGATATTTGATTAACGAAAATCATTCAAACCAGACATGATCGATCTTACTTGTGGAGTCATTCGAATCTCAAACAAGTGTTCCTGCTTTGAGATATTCGATCAACACAGTAATCTGAATTTCACTCCTCTTGGTTTGATTCCATATCACAAACTTTCAGTTTAATTTAAACCATACTAATTTGTAGTATAGAGTCTTTGTTTTTTACCTATTTCTCATTCAGTCTTCTAACTCAAATCATCTTACACTGTTTCTTGTCACTTGCAGTTCTTCATTTATCGTGGCAACACAACCATCTCGTTGATTGTTCATCAAGGTTGAATAACAATCTTTCTCTGTCCATCATTCGTCACACCAACACAACTATTCGATCCAAAAATCTAGTTCGATCTCAATTTCATGAATCCAATTTGATCCAAAATAGTAATAAAAGGAGAGGGAGCTGAATCGAGTTGAATTGCGATATCTGAACAAGGTTGATCAAGTGGAAGAACCAACAAATCGAAAAATTTAAATTGGTCCAAACAATACTTCTGACTCAATCAAATCGAGCTCATACATAAATTACGAGCAAAGGAAGCTATCGTGATATATATAAAATAAAATAAAATTTTCATTAACAATATTATCTCATAAGATTACGATACAAAACTAATATTTTATTTTAAAATTATGATCCAAATAAAATTTGTGAGATTAAAGAATTATATAAAACTTTAAAAATTTTAAGCAAAAAAAAAAAAAAAGGAAATGAAAAGAAATTAAGTTGTAATTAAAGCGGAAACACGTGTAACACACCTGCAATCTTTTTTGATATCCTCACATATCACTGTTCAGAATCCAAAATGACAGCCACAAATTTCTCGGCTCGTGGCTGTCATTCATCACCAACCTGCCATTCTAGCTGTCCATGTCATCATGGTCACGCCATTTCATGATCCATGCATCCATCATCAAAATCACATGCATCCCATACTGACCCCACTTAAGTTAAAAATGGAAAATAATAATAATAATAATAATTAATCAAATCATTTTCGAGTAAATTCTAATAATATTATTAAAAATTTAATAATATTTTTTTAAACCAATAAAAATGATATTTTTTAGATTTATTTTTAAAGTAAGAATATTACTAAATTTTTTAAAAGTTTAGGTATTTTTATTAATTTAAATATATGTATATATATATAATATTTATTAAAATAATATTTCTAATGTGAATAATGTTTAAGCTCTTTATTAATTTAAATATTTTTATATTATATGATATAGAAAAATTATATAATTCTTATTTCATGAATTTTCGAAGATATTTTGAATGACAAATTTTATAAAAATAAGAAAATCTAATGTTTATTAAAAAAATAATTATGTTTATTATTAAATTATATAATATGAATTTGTTTTTATCTGTTGGTTTAAGGGGTGGGCTCAGCTTTATAATGCATCATCCCCCACGCGTTTACCCAAACAACCAAAATTCAAAGAAAAGAAAGAATGAGTCCGTTTTCATCTCAATTCGAATCTCAGATTTCTCCTGAATACGCCATTGGAGGGGACCGAGAAGCTCAAATCCTCCATTTCCAATCCGAGTTCAACTCCGCTGACGATCGTGAGGAGTCGGTTTCTCCGACAGACTGGAACAACACGAAAATGAAGAAGAAGACGAAGAAGAAGAACCAGATCTTGCTCGAGGGCTTTGTTGAGGATTCGGATGAGGAGAACTTGACGAGGACGAAGAGCTTGACGGACGAAGATCTCGAGGAGCTTAAAGGATGTGTGGATCTAGGGTTTGCGTTTTGTTATGATGAAATTCCTGAGCTCTGTAATACCTTGCCGGCGCTCGAGCTCTGTTATTCGATGAGCCAGAAGTTTCTGGATGAGCACCAGAAGGTTCCGGAACATTCTCTGCCCGATTTGGCGGATTCTGTTTCCAGTCCGATTCCTAATTGGAAGATCTCTAGTCCTGGTGAGCCATTCGATTCGATTCTTAATCTCGGTATCGATTGAAAATGAGGAGTGTTTTTTAACTGTTTGTTTAGGTTGAATATGATTAAGATTGTTAACCTTTGATTTTGAAATCGTTAACATTTGATTTTGAAACTGTTAACATTTGATTTTGAAATTGTTAACATTTGATTTTGAAATTGTTAAACATTTGATTAAGATTGTTAACATTTGATTCGATTCAGGTGATCATCCAGAAGACGTTAAGGCGAGGCTCAAATTTTGGGCGCAAGCGGTGGCTTGTACTGTTAGATTATGCAACTGAATAGAGATTTTTCAAGATTTTTAAAGAAGATGAACTGGTTCTTCTTCTTGAGCTCGTGTCTAAGTTTGGTCCGATTTTGATGATGAAGGAAGAAAGAAGAAGAAGAAGAAGAAGAAGATTGTGAAGAAGAATGTCTCAGGTTTGAGATGAGGCAATGATTGAATGAATGAATGAACTTATGAGTCTGATTCAATTCTTTGTAGGTTAAGAAATTAATAAATTGTTCGAAGTAGAAGAACATTAAGGAAGTGTTCTTTCTCTCAAGATTTGGTTGCCCGTCGCTGATTATGTTTGCTGCTTTGTTAATTTGGCGACCTTCCAATTCCAATCTTAGTTAGTTTAGTGGGTTTTATGCAGTGGTGAGAGCCCCATCAGAGCTTCACCAACACCCTTTTGCTTCACACCTCTGCATATGCTCTGAGGTAACTATAACCTAACTCACAAGAATAGCTTTGTTTTCATATTATCGTGACTTGTGAGTGCTAACAAATGCCAGATTGGGCTAACTATTTCTGTTCAGTCCACGAATGTGCTAACTATCACTTGGGAGCTGTGGGGGAGAGCTGCCTACTTCGTCTGGGTTTATGATTGTTTTACGCCGTGATGAGAGCTCCATCAGAGCTTCACTGCTACATATATGACATGTTTCTAATATGGGGTGAAAAGTCTTAGTACAAATATTTCATAGCCATGGACTTAAATGTTCATGATAAATTCATCAAAACAATATTGTTATAACATAGAGAAAAATAGATAAAACGAACTAAAAAAAAAAAAGAAGTGAGGACTAGATGTAACCTAAGAGCTACTAAAACAAAATGAATGCAACTAACATATGTAATCTAACCTAAGAGTTATTAAAATTGAATGCAACTACTATAGGTTCTCAGGCCCATGACTTTCACGCGATGGCATCATCTGTATAGTGGTACCTTTATCTTTATCTAACATGAGACGACTGGAGTAATTTAAGAAATACTCAGTAAGTAAGACAACGTTTGGAAAATGCAATCACATATAATATGGTGGGACATATTCTTTCATAAAACATCATGACATGGTCTTGGGCTGTGGTTTTCTGTTCAAGTAGGGTTTGATGTATATTTCTTCCCTACGTATGGCTTAAATATACGCATATAGACCCACCAGGCAGGCTCGTATGCATACACCTGGGTCTGACTTGTCGGGCTAGTGCACTCTCACGCTGTCGTACACTATGGAGGGAAAATATCAACATAATATCATGACGAATAAAATGTTGTTATGC
The DNA here is from genome assembly GCF_002738365.1 of Cucurbita moschata. Taxonomy (NCBI): domain Eukaryota; kingdom Viridiplantae; phylum Streptophyta; class Magnoliopsida; order Cucurbitales; family Cucurbitaceae; genus Cucurbita; species Cucurbita moschata. Next base: position 107,079 of record NW_019268569.1, read on the forward strand.
ACGCATCATTGCTAACATAATGAGAAAGTATCTCGATGCACGTGTCATGCAAATGCATGAGGTCCCATAACATTAAAGCATGATATATAATCATGACACGAATCATACTTTCATACTCTCTTGAGAATGACATTGCTATGAGACATACATATTTGGTACTTGCCATATTGACCATGATTGACTTACAGGTATTATAATGTCTCGACCATGATTAACTTATAGGATATTATAATGTCTCATAGGCAAAAAGTGTACGTATTAACATAGTTTACATGACGTGATATATGAAGGTACATGTATCAAATAACAGTGATAGCATTCCATAGTTGACATAGCATAGTACACGTTGTACAAACATAAAATACGACATGAACAGTACACGTTGTACAAACATAAAATACGACATGAACAGGGGCCACATGGCACATGTCGTCCATATAACAAACAAGTCATCCATCCAAGCCAAGTTCTTCTTCTCCATCTCTTTTTCTTTCTTTTTTCTTCTTTTTATTCTCCAAATTGGCTTTGACTAGAGATAAAGAATGAATGATCGAGATCCTTTTCTGATATCCGTTCCCTTCATTTGGTTGGTTGTTTACTTTTGTGTCAAAATGGTTGAATTTTTAAAGCATAGGGACTAAAAATGATCCCGAATGCATGAACCAAATTGAATCAAAGCTAAAAGAATAGTGACTAAGATAGTGTATAAACTTTAATTCATTTATAAACATACTTCATGTTAAAAAAAATTGTGTAATTGTTATTTTACAATGTCGTAGTTTATAATATAGATTAAATTATATAAACTATCTTTAACCTTAGTAATTTCTTAAAAAATGTAAACATACTTTATGAGCCAATATGCGTTTGACACGAGTGTTCGTTCAACGTGTTCGACCCAACTCGACTCTAATTCGTGCGCACTCCTACCTCATAATCAACCTACAAACCAACTTGATTGCGATTCTACCCCGCGTGCCCATTGTCTTCGGGTCGACTCAGTGTGCTCTGACAACTCTAATTTGGTTTATTTGGAGCTACAAGACTCATTCCTTGTTTGGACAACTCTAGAGTTGTTTTTTACCTTTTCAGTAACAAATAAGGTCACGGTGACCTCTATTTGGTCCATTTAAGTTACTTTTGGGCTAAAAGTTGCATTAGTTGACATAATTGGATGAGTTGAAAGGTATATCATGTCCTAACTCGATGACATGGGTCTACATGGATTGAATTGGACTTCAAGTAGCATATTTGTAATGCCCAAGCTAAATAGGTACGGATATTCCGATGCTTCCCTCCTTCAATTCAAGAAAATAAATTATAAGATTTTATTGTAGGTTGAGAAGAACGAAACTCAAGTCACATGCTCGGGATAGCTGTGGAAAAAATGGTCAAAGTTAACTTAGGGGCAAAATGGTCATTTTGCCCATACTCCTACTCGAGTGGTCTGAAGATGACTAGACAGAAGGAGGCTAGGGTTTCGGAAGGGAGAAGAAGGAGAAAGCCAAGAATCTTGGTTTACCGTCGATAATGCTCAAAATTGAGGACTCTATTAGCTTTAGGGGACTAAATTGAGTATAATTGAAGTAGCAGTTGAGGATTAATTCTCTCGGAATCGATAATGCTCAAAGTTGTTTTTCTTTAAAATTGTTTTCAACGTATTTTCTCGCTCACGTTTTCTAAAATATTTCTCTTAAACGTGATCTGAGGCTTGAGCATACGCCTACATTGTACGCGAAGTTTGAATTTCTCACGACTATCTTGTTTGCTGGGTTAGAACAATTGTCGTACCATCATTGTCCAGCTGCCACAAGAGTAAGATTGTGACAAGTGTTATCAAAGCCAAGTTGGATCCTAGAATCGTAGTATACAAACATGCTGCAAAATAACAGGGACAGTCTCAAGCTGACCGATTGGTAGAGATCAAATACCATTTACTTTGCATGAGTGAAGTTCCTGATGAAATGAGGCTTGTGGAGTTGTGCATGAATGGGATTGCCACTAAAGCCAACATAATCAATGAGATGGCAGGTTGCCTTGAGGCAATGCTTGTCCGTGAATTAATGATTAGGGTCGCGGCCCTAGAAGACAAGGCCACAATTGCTGGTGGATTCGAGTGTGGGGATAACTCGATGTGCTTTGTTGCTTGAATGGACATCAAAGGCTTAAAATATGCCCAATAAGCGATCATTCAGATGGTCTCAGAAATGTCTGAGGATTTGAGAGCAACCCTTGGAGTGGTTAGAGATAATGCGACGGATCTGAGCGCAAGATTAAACCTCACCATGAGAGTGGTCGAGAAGCAAACACCAGCTAGGGGTGTCTCCAATTCAACAAGATAAAGGTCCCAAAAGCCAAGCTCTTTTGTGGAGTTCGAGATGCCAAGACTCTAAAGAACTTTATCTTTAACCTCGAAAAGTACTTTCGAGCCACAAACGTCGTGATAGAAGAAACGAAGGTCACATTAACAACAATGCATCTAGCGGACAATGCAATATTGTAATGGAGATCCAAGTACATGGACATTTAATGGTCGATGTACGGTGGACACTTGGAAGAGCTTAAAACAAGAATTTCAAGCTTTAAACAAGAATTCAGCTCGGACGTTATTTCTTTCCTTGGAGTGGAGCTTGTGGTGTATTGGTTGGCAAAATAGTGGGTTGCAATCTAGAGAAAGTAGGGACATTGCCCGTTTTGGAGGTAAACTCCACTTTTTGTCCATGTGAATATTAGGTTATGTCCTAAAATTCTAGTTCGCCGGCAATCATAAGGCCTTGGTCTCACTTTTCAGTTCGGGCCGATTGGGTGTGCAATACTTCTCAATACGCGGTCTACGTACGCACACACGGACCCTAGGGCTTGTATATGTACCCCTTGGACCTCATCTTCGACTAATGTACACTCACATTGTTGGAAATGAGCGCGCATAATATCATGATGTATATAATATTCTAGTATGCACGTCTATACTCATCATAATGGAGAGAAGTATTGACACACAATGCATGAGGTCCCCGTAGCTGTACTCATCATAATGGAGAAGTATTATGATGCACATGACACACAATGCATGAGGTCCCCATAGCTTTAAATTATGGCTCTTTCATTAACATAACTTTCATCATAATAGAGAAGTATTCTGATGCACATACACACAATGACTCTTTCATTAAAATATAATATATCATACGTTCATAATCATGTTAGGAATCACGGCTCTCCACAATGGTATGATATTATCCACAATGGAAACACATTGAAGAGACCTAAAAGTCAACCTCAGCCTACAACACAGAGTTGTAACGAGTCGGTTGACAGAGACGTCAACCAATTGAGTGGGGAAGGATGTCACTGTTGGATGATGGAAGTCCCACATCGACTAATTTAGGGTGTGATCATGGGTTTATAAGTGAGGAATACTAACTCCATTGGAGTGAGGCCTTTTGGGGAAGCCCAAAGCAAAGCCATGAGAGCTTATACTCAAAGTGGACAATATCATACCATTGTGAAGAGTCGTGTTCGTCTAACAGTCACGATCATGTTTGTCCAAAGCATGTTGCTTATGGCCGCATGATAGATGTCCTAGTCTTGCTTGTTTGGGACGGTTGACAGGGACGTCAACCAATTGAGTGGGGGAAGATGTCACAGTCATGCATGTCCAAGGCGTGTTGTCAATGGCCGCATGACAAATGTCCGGGTCTTTGTTGGGTTTTATGTCCTAAAAGTCATAGCTTGTAAACAAAAACATATTCTATTTTCAATAAAGTTATTATTGATGTTTATTCAGTAAAAGTAAAAGTAAAAGTTGTTATTGAATAAAGTGAATTTTACGATTATTAATTTAAATCCAATAAACTAAGAACACCATAACTATAGTATAATTATTTGAACTATATGTAGAGACATAAGAGCGTTTCAAGTTCAAGTATATAGTCAAAATGATCTATAGTACAGAGATAAAGCTGAAATGATCTATAGTACAGAGATAAAGCTGAGTACCTTATCCTAGGGACACTATGGATGCGGCCCACTTTTGTATATGATATAAACAATGTGATCACTAAATTGTACATGCGGAGACATGTGAGTGGAGAAGTCCTATGCAATGAGTATTGTATAAGATCGGACGATGAAGAAAATCACTCTCACTTTATAATGTCGTTTACTGTTGAGACTGATTTTTTTCATTCGATGACCTAGGTAACTCGATCTTAATCTTGAGCTAACCATGAACTCATGTTTATTTAGAATTATCCTTAGATTTGCATGGGTGAGAGTGGCTCGAGTTCGCCGACTCATTTTAGGGGTAAGACTGGGTGAATAGCTGGGGACATAGAGTGCAAGATGGAATTCACTCCTACCCACTTTTAGGGATAGTAGAGAGGTTGTTCCCTAAGTATGGACTCCAGGTCTTGAACAAGGGGCCCCACCCTCTCATTGGTTTGAGAGGGATTTGGTTTACTGGTTGGACCACAAACCAATTGTTCATTAGAAGATCAGTGGAACCCAAAGAACCAGAAGTAACTTCAGGGGTAAAAGGGTAAATTTACCAAGCTCTAGTTATGAACAACATGTGAAGGATCGACTCACTAATCATGATTATATCAAATGGATAGAAATATATCTATCGTGAGGAGAGTGCAACTACTAGGCTATAATGGAGTGTCCTAGTAGTTAACGAATGTTGGTTAAAAGGTTAATGAGTTTAGCCGGTTAATCTCGGATCATTAGAGTCCATGATCTATAGGTTAGGTCCCCCTACTAGCTCATATCAGACTAAACCATAGAACAGTGTGACGAGTGAGTTCGAAGTGTTCGAATTCAAATTAGGGAATATGCGCTAAATATATACTATATATTTAACTGTATTTTTGTTTTATTTACGAATTAAACAAAGAAAGAGAATTAGAGATATTTAGATAAGATTTAAATATTTTAATGAAATTGATTGGGATGGACATTTGAATTAATGTTAAATATTAATTAAATTGTTTAATTAATCATTTAATATTACTATAATTTAAAATTAATTATTTAAATTAATTGTTGAATTAAAATGGAGAAAGTCAAACGGTTGACTTCACTTCATGGAAAAATCCATGTTTCAGTCGGTGGAATTTTGAGTGTCAAAATTTGGTAATCTCACATATGACTCTATAAATAGAGTGATCAATGTACACGTAACTCCTTATTGGAAAAACCTGGAAAAAACCCTCACAAACTCTCTCTTCATATATACTAAATTCCTTACAAGTTTAGTCACTCATCGGATTCCACGATCCCGTTCTAAAGCCGAAGAATAATAGAGAATACACTAGTGGTGGTTCGAAACCGGTTCATGAGAAAAAAGGAATTTAAACTACAAAAGGTTAGTACTTAAAGTTTTAATGCTTATAAACATGCTAGTTAATTTACTATAATTGATGTACTTAGAGTGCCTAACATTCAAATTGCTTCTGCATGTGTTATAACAACACCATCAGTCTTGCATGTCCTAGACGTGTTGTCCATAGTTGCATGCCTATTCCAAACCCCTTTTACATGCTTTCATCTTAGATATGACCGTTCACCAAAATCATGTCTACCCCTGCAAGAGCTAAAATGCCCCAAAATGTACTATAGGGGAATATGATTAGTTGTTAGCTTCTCCCTACCCGATAGTTATATGTAGTAAGCCGCCACCGTTGTTTTCTTTTGCTTACATTCCCATATAACATCAATTTCAATTTCTCAAATCTTGCTTTCAAAACTCTACTTTTTAAAACTTTCTTCTTGAACCGAGGCCTTTGGGCTTCCCCAAAAGACCTCGTACCAATGAAAATGTATTTCTTATGTATGAACCCATGACCATTGCTAACGTGGACTCCCTCCCAACAATCCTCAACAAACATAACATAACATAACACACGTGAATCAGTCACAAAATAAATTATGCCACAAACATTGTTTAAATATTTTTTGAATATTAATATTTATTTATTTTAATATATTTAGAAAATAATAAATAGAAATAGAAAAAGAATACGGCGTCGGTTTGCCGAATCTTTCCCATTACCTTATCTTCTCCAACTCATATTTACCCAATCATTGTCTCTTTATTAAAAGGCAAACCACGCTTTCCACCTTTTCAATAATTAAAAAAAAAAAAAACTTATTTTTAATGACCGGATCATAATTAATTCACTTTCAACGCTCCACAATTTTTCGACATTAATATTCCTTATTTCGAGAAAGTTCGTTATTCCACTCCCACATTTATTAAAAAAAAAAAAACGTTCGAGACTAATCCACAATATTCTTTTATTTTACATATTTCGAGTCATATATATCATATTTGACCCTTTATTACGGTTAAATATCTTGCATGATTGAAGATATTTAGCCTCCCATTCCATTACGGTTTAATATAGGTAACATATTTGATTATTTAAATGATTATAAATATAGAATTTTTTTTCTGTAAAATAGTTTTAGTAAATATTCTCGTAAGAATTATACATCAATTTACGTATTTACGTAATTACAAGACAGTAAATATTTGATTATTTAAAAAAGAGTATTTAATTTTTAGGATAAAGTTTTGTTTTATGAGTGTGGAGTGGAGTGATATTTGGATAGGTTCATTTGAAAAGTAGAGGAATTCTAAATCATCATCATCATCTCTTCTCCCACACAAAACAAATAAATTCATCCTCATCTCATTAAATAATACATATTAATTAATTAATTAATTAACGTGGTTAACACATTAATTATCATTATTGAATTAATTAAAAAAATTAAGATACGTTAATATTAGATGGAAACCAAAATATTCTTAAACTTTTAATAATATTGCAAAAAATACCGTTTAAAAAGTTTTATTAATGCTTTTCAAATTTTTAAAAAGTTCGTTGCAATATAATCCAACCAAACCTCACCATATCTCTAGAGTACATAGTACACATCCAAGTTACCTGTTAGGATAGTGTACGAGAAAAATAGACTATTACGATAGATCTTGTCATTGCTTTCGCATGTTCTTTCATTTAACCCCAATAGTGGGGTCGGTTAGTTATTGAGTATTTCTTTAAATAAGGCATGTGCTATTTCTATTTTAGGTTAAGGAAAGACATTCTTGTACGACTAACGATGACATTGCAACTCGAGACCATGACACATGCATAGAGTAGTCGTATTTATTTTCTTAGACTTAGGCTAGAATATGATGTTTTTGATTTAAACGTCTACTTATTTTATTTAGTCGGTGTTTTCAAAACACGTAAGTCCATGATTGTGTTTTAAAATGAATGTGACATTTTATTAAAGTTTAAATGAAGTATTTCCAGATTCAATGCACATGATACGTATACAATAGTGACTCGTTGACGTGAAAATCTTTAATTAAGGAAAAATAAATATTTTTTAATAAATATTCTCAACCTCTTTTATAAAATTTTCTTTCCTTCCAAACCTCTATTTTTTGGTTGTCATATTATATTATATTATATCTTCTTTCCTTTCATTACTCATAAATAAATAAATAATAAAATAATACTTTCCATATTTATTTTCTGATTTCGAAATTTATACCCCTTCTCTCTCTATTTCCTTCTAATATTTCTCAAATAAATATTTAAATTCTTAACTAAATTCTCAAAAATAAAAATTAAAAATCAATTTATTTTTAAATTTTAATGACTTAGGGTCTTAAAAACATTGATAAAAAAAAATAGAAAAATAAAAAGAAATTTATTAATTTTTAAATGGTAAAATTTATTATATTTTAGTTTCTAAATTCCATTTTCTGTCATAGGAATTGGGTTTTATTTAAAGAAATTAATTAATTTTGAAATTTCGTTTTAGGAATTGGGATATGTTGATGAGCGTGATGATTTTTCGTAATCGGTTTCTAAAATTATTCAGAAACGAGTTTCTAAGTATTATTAATAATTTGGATAAGGAAATCGAGAGAGAGGATATAGCCGAAGAAAGAATATAAAGAAACAATTGTATTTAGGAATTTGACTTCGGGATTGGAACGATTTACAGGAATTTGGTTATGCAACTCGATGATGTTCTTCAGGACGAAGAACAATTCGTCAAATCGCAACTTTGTTTTCTTCTCACATCTCCAACACTCTCACTAAATCTTTATGTCCATTCAGGTAAAGTGCTGTTTGAAGATCTTAGAACTGTTTTTTCGCTTTTTTTTTTTTTTTTGTTTTTTTTTTC
>NW_019268569.1:115927-144231 GCF_002738365.1 Cucurbita moschata
TTTTTTTTTTTTTTTTTGTTTTTTTTTTCCGTTCTGTCGTCTTTGAACTTTTCAGTGATTACTCCTTGCCTTTGGTCTGTTTGTCGTTTCTCTTTTTTCATCGTCGTCGTTATGTCAATGACTTCAATCGCGTTTTGATCTTTTCTGGCGTTTTTGTTTTTGTGCCTTTCCGACGAAATTTAAGTCTAATCCGTGTGTTTTTCTTGTTTTCATATGTAGCTTTGAAGCATTGAATCGATTTGTTTTGTTTTCGTGCGTGATGCATCGTTCTTTAATCGCTACATCGTCAGGTTTCATGTGGCAAATTTGATTATTCGTTCTGGCGTTCTTTTTTCTTTTTTTGACAAATGTGCTGCTGATTTTGTTCGAAAGTGTATGTAGAGGATTTCTATCGGTTTTCCAATAGAAATTTATTGCAACCAATCATCGAATTGAAAGTTTCACGACGGCGTCGTCTGTGGAATTGCGTGGTTCTGACTGTTTGGTAGGTCTGGAGTGTTTTCTTAAAGTTGTTAGGGCCCTCGGTATGGGATCGTGCCTCTCTGGGGACCGCAATAATCACGCGATCCCTTATTCTGAGATCGCTTCCACTTCTCGTGGTGATGGCGTTGTTACCAGAAGCAACTCCAATAGGAAGATTACGAAAAAGAGTTCTTCTCCCTCTATTGACTCTCCAAGGGAGATGTCGCTTCATCGAGTTCCTGGCCGGATGTTTTTGAATGGATCAACTGATCATGCCTCGCTCTTTACTAGGCAAGGCAAGAAAGGCATCAATCAGGACGCTATGATTGTTTGGGAGGTTTGATTCTCTCCCTCAAACTTTGCTCGTAATATGGGGTCATCGCCTGTGAATTTTAATGGTTTTGTATACATTATCTGTTGCATGTTAAAATATTCATCCTGTCTTGAGCTCATCATAGCTTGAATATAAGTGTACAAGGTTTGTTTTAACTTCTTGGTTCTCATCCTTGTAATTGGACCTTGAGGTATGGAAATTCCTTGGTCGTGGTTAATATTAGTTGAGTATTCATGTTTCATTTGCTTTCAGTTCTTCATCGTGTCTGGCGTTTGGTTTTAGGTGGACTGTGATCTCGTTTTAGCTTAGGATCATCTTTAGAGCTGTGGACTAGATAACTAATTGGTTGAGCATCTTCTTTTGAACATTGAATAGGAGGAAAAGTTAGGTTTAATATTCAGGTTATCATCTTCTTACGTTCTTCATGAATATGATTAAATTTTTTTAGCAATTTTTGTAAGGGAGTTGATGTTACATTTTTTCCTTTTAATATAAAATTGTGTAACTGTATGTCTTTATTATACACAGCTATACAACTTTATATTAAAAGGGGAAAAAAAATAACATCAACCCCTTGACAAAAAAGGCAAATACAGCATTACCAAAATCCACTTTTCTAGTAAAATTGTTGATATGTAATTTCGTGTAAAAGTGAATTGTTGCCTCTGTAAGGTTTCTATTGTCCATTGCTCTTAGGTTTCCCATGCCTACTCGTTTCAATGAATTTTAAAGTAAATTTTACTCTTTAGTGTTTTATTTTTCTGCATATTTCTTTGTTACATCTGAATAATAGCTTCCCTTTTTCAGAATTTTGGTTCAAAAGCAGATACAATATTTTGCGGAGTCTTTGATGGACATGGTCCTTTCGGCCATATGGTTGCAAAGAAAGTCAGAGACTCTCTTCCTCTAAAACTGAGTGCACAATGGGAATTGGGATGTCAAGTCTCTCCACCAGTGCTGGTTAATAAGGATTCTGGAACCTCTCGGTGCGATCCTGGTCGTCTGGGCAGTTCCAATGACATTCATGTCATGTTGAAAGAGTCTTTTCTGAAGGCTTTTAAGGTGATGGACAAGGAGCTTAAACTACATCCATATATCGATTGCTATACCAGTGGTACAACATCAGTTGCTTTGATCAAACAGGTGTAAATTTACATCCATATATCGATTGCTTTGATCAAAAGTGCAGAGAATATATATGGTTTGTGATCTTTTCTCTTTTTACTCTTCTTGTGATAAACAGGGTCGGGATCTTATCATCGGAAATGTCGGGGACTCGAGGGCTGTTTTAGGTACCAGAGATCAATCGAACTCCCTCATTGCAGTTCAGTTGACTGTGGACCTCAAGCCAAATCTTCCAAGTATGCCTTTACTCTCTTCACTCTCCCAGTAGCTATCGATGTATTTTTCCGTGTGTTGTCTTACATTTGTGTGTACATATGGTGCTATATTCCTAAATATAATTAGTCTTTGTTTGTACCTTTCGCTATGAAGAAGTTTTTCTCCAGAAATTTCTTCCAAAGCACCTTTTTGAGTTACTTGTTAGCATCTTTCAGAAAATCACTTCATTTTTCGAGTGAACATGTGCCCTAAAATTGGGTGATGAATATATGATACTCATCAGATTATATGGAATAAAATATTAAACCACCCATGTCTCTGGGTGTTCAGTGATTAAACAAATAGGTAATCAGGAGTGTTATGATGGAAGAGCATTTACCATCAAGTTTTTCTGATGAATTGAATGGTCAATAAGGTGTCCTAGATACTTCGTTTGATTTGATGCTAATAGTTTGATATCAACTTGAAGATTTCCTTTTCATCAAAATCTGTAGACACAATATGCCGATGGCACATGGGCACTAACATTATTGTAGAGAACTGTTGATTGCGTCCATTAGAATTCTTTATTGATCTTGAAATTCTGATTCCTCCTCTGAATAAGGAAACTGTGGATAGGTTGATGATATGATGGTTAAGATAACGTATAAAATAGAAATAAAGGGTCAATTCCCTGTTTTATTATATGGAATTTCGTTAAGCATCTGAAGATAAAGATGGAAAGCCTCCAGCAGCAAGAAAACCTTTTAGATTTTCTTAACGCTGTCTATGTTCTTTGTTCTCTTCTTTTCCTATTTTCCCATTGTCATGTCTTGAGCTTTCGTGTTTGCAGAAAAAGGACCAACATAACGCAGGTTTATGATTTACTAATTTACTCAGAGTCCTATAGAGTTTTTTTTTTTGGTGCAATGATATGACAATCATCATAATTACTTTTTGCGAATAAAAAGTTTTTGCAAGAGTATTGTTTGTTTGTGTGTATAAAACTTTTTGTTTCTTCTTTTGATAGGAGAAGCTGAAAGGATCAGACTTTGCAAAGGAAGAATCTTTGCTCTTCGAAATGAACCCGAGACTTTTCGGGTTTGGCTTCCCGACAGTGATTCTCCTGGCCTTGCTATGGCCAGAGCCTTCGGAGATTTCTGTTTGAAAGACTTTGGCTTGATAGCCGTCCCTGATATTTCTTGTCATCATCTTAATGAGAAAGATGAGTTTGTTGTACTGGCTACCGATGGGGTAAGATGTCTAACCATTTAACCTTGTCTCAATATTTTGATCATTTGCAATTTTCATTGATTATTGGCATAAGAATCAACATTTATGAAAAAATATACTTTCTTTTTCCTCATCCTCGTCCTCATTTTAATTAGAAAATCGATTTCATCTAGAGGAAGAATTAATGAACAAGAAGAAGTTATCAGGAAAACATGTTACAGCAAGAAACCCAAATGAGGAAAATTGCCAACCAGAAAGAAGGGAAAAACAATCCGAAATTTTTAGTATGCAAACAAGAGGAAAATTGCTTTACATGTTACAGCAAGAAACCCAAATGAGGCACTGAAGCGAATATCAATTTACTTTGATTAGCTCTTATTTACATTAAAAATAGAAACCTCAAACATAACAACAGCAGGGACTGTTGCAATCTTTCTTATTGACCTGTGAAGCATTCTTGTTCTCCTTGTTACCATTAGGGATTAGTTGGAATCAGAAACCCATTTCTGGAGCCAAAAAGAAAGCAAGAAGGCCATAGTATCTGTCTTTGAGGGATCTAATTATGAACCTAACTTTTATTTAAAATCTAAGATGTTCCTTCTTTATTACCCTTCCGCAGGTTTGGGATGTACTTTCAAACGAAGAGGTTGTGGCAATTGTCGCATCTTCTCCAAGATCCTCTGCAGCTCGTATCGTTGTGGACACGGCTTCTCGAGCATGGAGATCGAAGTACCCTACTGCCAAAGTGGATGATTGTGCCGTAGTCTGCTTGTACCTGGACTCTAGTGAGAGTGCTACAGTGACAACTAAGGAGCAGCAGGTAGAAGCGTTCACTAAATCAAACGTCCAAATTAATATGATGTCTATGGAATGGAAGTTATAGAGATTCCTGCTTCCTTTATTTTTATCGAAGTATTCACAGTTTCTTATAATTGGCTTTTGCATCAGGAGCTCACCAAAGACATGGAAACTTAGTAGTTCTCTCAGCTTGCTCGTCGTCGTTCTATCCCCCGAAACCTTTGATTGCCGCGCTTCATCAGGCGAGTTTTGAAAATAGAGGAAAATCTTTATTTTCATTATTATGGCCATATTTCCTCTTCATTCTTTAAACCATTGATTGATATATATATATATGTGTTACACATGTATATTTCTTTGATATGTTTATGAAGTGTTGGGGAACAGTACTGCTGGTGGTCACCTGGGTTCATTATAGTTTTTTCTTTTTCTTCTCTCCTTTTTATAGAATAGAGTTTTAGAAGGGCTTGATTGATTGATTGATTGATTTTTTTTTTTAAATTTATTTCTCTCAGGAATATTATTATATAGACAAAAGCTTTTTGTTGCTCTATTGTTTGGTGAATTTGGAACATTTTTACATTCATTCCAAGTCTTTGGAGACTAGCTTTGGCGAGATGTAATGTTAATCACCAATTTACAGTTTGGACTTTCAGATTTCTTTGATTTATTTATGTGAAGATGTGATCGAAATGTGTAGCTTCGAAGTTGGAAGTTCGAATCTTCATCTTCCATTTGTACTAAAAAAACTCAAATAGGTACTTGATAGAGCAAAGATATTTAGAAAATGGTATACTTATGTTACTTTTTAAGTTATTTTTATTCAACGTATTAATCTTTTTTCAAACATTTTAATAGATTTTTAATTTGATATTCCTGACGGGCTCAATATTATTGAAATATCATAAAAATGTCAAATAAAAATTATATCATAAAAATGATATTTTAAAACTCATACCTCCAACACTCCCTCCCATTATCATCATCTTTCAAAACTTATTTTAATAATAATATAATTTTGATTCTTCCATAAGAATTTAAATAAATAAGAAACTTTTAAAGATAAAAGATTGAAATAGATAAAAAAAAACTTTTGACATATAAACATCAAAAAAGAACTTTCATTTAATTTTGGAAGAAGAAATTTTGATTTGATTTGATTTTAAATTGAATCATATTCTTATTACATCACATTAAATGTAAATAAAACTACCCTAATTTCATTCCCATGTCATCATTTGTACAAGGGATGCCTTACATTTACTTGAAAAAAAGTTGAAACACTGGCTTGAATATTTAAAGAAATACTTAGGAAGTAGTCCCTCTATTGAGGTTGTGAAATACAATTACATGCAATCATGGTGAGATCTATTTTTTCATAAAAATATCATGACTTTGAACTCTACTTTTCAGTTCGAGTGGAATTAGATGTGTAGTACTTTTCTACACATGGCTCACGCACGCGCACATGTACCCACCAATTGGGCTCACATTCGATTAGCGAATCTCACACTACTAGAGCTACGGAGGGAAAGGAGCTCGCATTATATCATGACATACATAAATATCATAATGTACGCTTCTATACTAATCATGACGATACAAAATGCATGAGATCCCATAGTATTAAATCATAACATATATTTATGATGCAAGTCATACCTCCATTTTTTTCATGTCATAGGGTTCCTATGAAACATGCATATGTATATTGAACATATCTTTTATGGTTAACATAAATGGTGTATAAATGTCTCATAGGCATATGGTGAACATGCTAACATAATAAGAAGTGTGACATATAGAGGTTCACGCATCATACAACATTAATATCTTAACGTAATTTCATAATATATCATAATCATGTCATAGTATTATATCATAACATAACTTATATTATAACATAAATCAGCACACATAATGTAATACACACCATACAAATCACATAATATGACAAGTGTTGGGACCACAAGGTATGAGTCATTCGTACAACATTTAAATTGTATTTATTTATTTTTTAGATTAAGGTTATAAACACTATTTGTACCTAAATTTTCTTGTTTATATTACCCATGTTTCAAAATTATTTTTAAAAACTATGCTAAATTTTGAAAATTACTAGTTATTTTTAAAACTTACCTAAAATTGAAATGTGTTTTTAAGTTTATTTAAAATTTGACTTAAAATTTAAATGTATTTCGAAGTAGGGTGAAAAGTTTACTAAAAAATTAGTGAAATAAACCTACTTCCAAACAAGAAAGTGGTGGCACGACCGTGAATATTGATCTAAATAAGAATCTAAGATTTCATGTTTTATGATGTAAATGTCTCGTCTTTTAAAGTTTCAAACCCCTAACCATTGAGTTCTGAGTATACTTTTTAATCAATTGAGCTAACACTTCCATAATAGTGGTAAGAGAATCATTCACATTTTATCTTACTTTTAATGAAACTATGGGTTAAATGACCCAAGAACTCAGATCTATCCAAATTATCCATCCTAAACATGGGTTGAGTTAGATTTGTTTCCGTTTGAGTTGAGTTGAATTTTTTAAAAATAAAAAAAAATCAAGTTCGCCAATTGACATTTTTTGTTGTTGAGACCCAAAAATAGTGCAAATTAAGAATATTTGATATTTATAATTGATGTTAACGATGTGTTGTGTATTGTTAATATTTGATATTTGAGTTTTACAAAATTTTGGTTATTAATGTAATACAAACAGTAGATAAATAAGATTTTTACTCAATTCACACACAGCTCAAGTAGGATTGTAAAATTTATTTGGGGTGCTCGGGTCACTAACCCAACAAACTCGAAATTTCAAATTTAACTAAAAAGATTTTTCTCAACTCAACCGATATACACCCAAAAAAAATCAAACACGATAAAAATGAGCCAAGAATTAGAACAACTGCTTTCCACTAACCTCATTTTATTATAGTGAAAAAAAATCATAATTTTGTTTTTAAGGTTATGAGAAAAAAAAGCCTCAAAATCCTTCATTTTAAACCATAAAATTTGAGAGATGATACCAACAAACATTTATGCCAAGAGGGAGAATAGTCAAATAATTTTATAAAACTATAACCATTATACATTAATAACCAGTCCTATCACAAACAAAAGGAATGGGAATGATAAAGATTTCCTAAACATTAATCATGAAGTGATGACTTGTAGAACAAGTACGTGTAACTACTCTAACACAAGGAGAAGTGTTCATTACCTCTTCATTTTCTCTTTTAAGCTCACATCTAATGGAGATACCAACTGCAAATCTACGGATTAACAAACCCAAAATGGAGAAAAAAGCAAAGAAATAAAGATTGAGAGAGAGAGAATTGATTGGAGAGCCAGTGGCTTATGAATTAATTGGAAGCAGCTTCTTGTAATGACTCTTCTTCAGGGGCTTTCTCAGCACCATCAGTGAAACTGGGAGCTTTTGGAATCAAACCCAGCATCTTGAACATGTGTTGATCAGCATCAAAGTCGTTATTTGGCGTCGTTAGCAGTTTCTCCCCGGTGAAGATAGAATTTGCTCCTGCAAGGAAGCATAACGCCTGCTCCGGCACGGAAAACTTCACTCGACCTGCAGACAGCCTTACCATTGCTTTTGGCATGGTGATCCGTGCTGTGGCGATCATTCGAATCATCTCCCATATTTCAACAGGCTGAAAAGAAAGAAAGGCAAGAAAAGCATTCACTATAGAGACCAAAGCAATAGCTTTCATATGAAGTGAAGTAGTGGTGTCTAAATAAGGTTTGTGCAACAAATATGAGCTACTTTTTGGTCTTGAAGAGGGGTTCCTTTCACTGCAACCAGCGCATTGATGGGAACACTCTCGGGGTGTGTGGGCAGAGTCGCCAAGGTATGCAGCAAACCGACACGGTCCTCTTCTGCCTCTCCAAGCCCAATTATTCCTCCTATTGCCAGAAATTAAGGATTTCACCAAGTTCTTATTAAGCAGTGAAAGTACCAATGCCATAAAAATATAGTACAAAAGGGGAGGAAGAGGATGGAGTTGCAAAATTTCTCAGGCTCCCGGAAATTTTCTTGGTATATTTCATCACATCAATAGAATATTTTTCTATCATACAAAAGAAAGTGTACACCACCATATAGCGGCCAAGGAAAAAGGAAAAAGTCTCTGGAATGTTTATATGGCCCCATTAGAGAACTAGAAAAAAAATCATAGAACGCCAATACTGATCAATATAAATTAATTGTTTCAAAAGCAAACAAAGGAATACACGTCTCCCTTCATTAACATTCCTTTCCCTACATCATCAGGGAAGTGAATACTCCAAATCAAGAACCTAGAAGCCGTGGAGATCTTCAGAAACTTAACGTCCTCGGATCCCTCCACCATTTATAACCATTGGGATAGTTGGTCTACTAATGGATGAAACCTTAAACCATCGTAAGGCTATAGCTATGTCTCCCTTCAATAAATATTATCCTCTTCAAATTGTCACAATTATAACTTTTAGTAGACTTCTAGGCTTACTGACCAAGCTGAATATTTTCCCTTATATGTGTTATGAATCCTAAATAGTTTCCAAATGCCAACTGGGCAGCCCTTTTGTAGTCTTATGGTTTGTGGGGGTTTCCCGCTCTTTTATAAGCCATTTCTTCTAGAAGTTATAAATTAATAAACTTTTTCCGATAAATAAGTTATAAATCTAGGAATATTCATTAAATTTGTCAATACGTCATGAAGTAGTAGTATAAATGTTGAAGAGAAGACGGACAACACGGAAAATCTGAGTTAAAATCAAAGATGTAAAAATTACCAGAGCAGACATTGATTCCAGCATCACGAACAAATTCTAGAGTTTTTAAACGCTCATCATAACTCCTCGTGGTAATAATATTTGGGTAGTATTCCCTTGATGTGTCGAGGTTGTGGTTATAAGCTGTGAGGCCGGCCTTCTTGAGGTCAATAGCTTGTTGCTTCTCTATCATGCCCAGAGTGCAGCAGACCTCCATCCCCATCTCTCTAATACATCACAGATGAATTTGATTTGAGAATTAATGTCGAAGGACGAGTGATTACTCAGGTTAAAAGAGATATAATTGTGGACGATTCTTGCCAATGTTTCAGTTTCTCGATCATGCATTTCACTAGCTTGATTGGACAATACTAAAGAGTCAACCCTTGCTAATCTCAACACTTGCAGAAATCTTTTACATATATACATAAATTATCAAAAGATGCGGAAAACCGAACTGCAAGCCTTGAAAGAGAGATTAAGCAAAAGGAGAAAAGACAAAGGCTTTGCTTAAGAGATTGAATTTAGTAAAGGAATCCTAGCATTTTCTTTCCTAGTATTTAAAGAAAATAAAAGAGGCAAAAATCATGTGTAACACTAGGGACTTTCAAATCATGCTGAATTTGTTTTTTAAATCATTGCAAAATCTTTCTAAGTGCTCTGCTCTGACCATCACTCACTCTATGATGAAAAACTTTCTTGTCCTGACCATTCTAAGCAGACAGGGGCAGGAAAAGTTAAGAACTTATTCTCATTTTATTGTTGATCTATCTTTAATCTGTATTCTGTAAGCAAGCTAATTATTTCAGTCTTCTAATCTTTGTAGCTATTTCTTATTTAAGGTGAAATTTGTTACCTTATTTTTTTTACATAATCAAGGATCTGATTGAAATTAGTTTTTCTTCCTATTGTATCTCTCCATGCAGCACCCATACAAAATCTTGTGCTACCAGCCTCTTTTGCCTGCCAGACAATGTGAATAAACGCTTTAAATATTGGTCAAGGGACAGATAATATGCAATAAAAAATTATTCCTTTTTAAGATTTTTCAACTTCTTTTTAAAGAAAGAAGATGGCATGGCATGAAAACAAAAGAGGAACAGTTAAGGTATAGCTCTGTTATATATATATAAAACGACATCAATGGTAGAATGAAAAATATGAAAGACACCAGTACTAAGTTACAAAAAGTCTACCAATAAGCATGTCATGATTTAGCATACGAAGATTGAAGGTTCATGTGCAGTGCACATTAGATGCCCTAAATATTTTTAGAATAAAAGCCTTGTTCAATAAAATATATTTAATGCCGAGTAACCATAAATACCAAACATACAATTTATGGATATTCTCTATTATGAGCTAACAGAATCTTGAAAGTCATAAGGAACGGATTCCACAAAGAACTAACAGAATAAAAATCCCAAAGCAAATGGTCAAGATCCTCTTCTTGCCTTCTACAAAGAACACGTCATTGAGGCTACAACACCAAGGAAGAGAAGAGAACCTCTGGAGACGGTTCTGAGTATTTACTCTCCCATGTAAAACTTGTCAAAGAAAAGAACATCACTTTCTTAGGAATTTTAACTTCCAAAACAGAGGAAAATACATTGGCTTCCTGGTGGGGAGAAGGGGCAAAAAGAATCTGCAACGGAATATATATATATATATATATCTGCTAGAGAAACCCTCAAAGGGCTTCGAAAGCTAAAAGCTAGAATCCTTTCTTCCATGGCAAACGACCAGGTAAAAACAACAGAAAGGAGACTGACACCTCACAAGTCTCTTGATCAGTAAGGGGGCAACAAAAACCCAAGGATCAGGAAGATGGCATAACAAGACTGCCAAAGGGTACCAATTCCAACTTATCTAAGACATACATAAGGTTATTATTGGTTAGTCGCGGCAATGAAACTCAGCTTCAATGTACAGAACAATTTGCAACAATTAAAAAGGGATACCTTTTTGGCTGCCTCAAGCACGACATCCTTGGTCATAAGTTTTTGGGATTTCACTCCAGTGTCATATCTCGATGATTGAGGACAGTAGGAACAA
The DNA here is from genome assembly GCF_002738365.1 of Cucurbita moschata. Lineage (NCBI taxonomy): Eukaryota > Viridiplantae > Streptophyta > Magnoliopsida > Cucurbitales > Cucurbitaceae > Cucurbita > Cucurbita moschata. The sequence goes on from NW_019268569.1 coordinate 126,907, forward strand.
TCCTCACTACACCCACCTGTTTTGATTGAAAGGAGGGTACACTGCTGCACCTCCCGAAAATTGTGTGTGTGCCTATGAACTTGCGCCTGAAGAACAATAAATAGGTATATATATGTAATAAGCAAACAAAATAAAAAGGGGAAAAAGTATGGAAATAGTGCTTCAAGTAAAACCCATTTAAGAACTAGATGATTTAGAAAGAGGTCAAGTTGCAATATGGAAATCAAAAAAATTGTAACACTACTTGTGTAATAAGTCAGTTTCCACCAAATTATTTGTTAGTAAAAAGTTTCCATACGCAAATAATTGGTTACTAAAACAAGGTATACAATTGGAATTAGGTTAGATATATAGATCATTATTTATTTTCATGATATATTAGAAGATCCATTGTGCCTTTAGAGGGATGAATAGGCATTTAGCCACAAAAACGAACAAGACCAATGCAACAACCACCATTTCGTATAGTATAACGCCCTTGGACCATTAGACCAATTTATGAAATGAACACAAGTTACTTTCAGAGAGGCACCAGCCTAGAACATTGGTGCGGTGGCTTCAGAGTTATGCTCCAAAAGTTTTATTTCTCTCAAGAGATATAGTAACTAGGAGTGGTTATTTTTTATGCAACTATGATAGTTCAAGAGAAGAAAGGGAAGTTACTTTTTACGAACATTTAAATGAATTTACATTCGCATCACGGGCCTAATTCTATATGTTGGGCAATACTACTGAAGCCTCAAAGGAGAACCCCATTAGAATCAACATCTATAAGCAAAAAGGTTGTGGATGATTTCCTCTTTAACAGACACGATAAATTTGAGGTAAGAAATCGTGGTAAGGGTTTCACTTTTTAATTCTAGCGATAGTGATAATAGATTTGAGAACAGATTGAAAAACTTCAACCATTAAAAGACCTATCAACCACAAATCGTACGTGCAAAGCTCTTAGACACTGAGACTACAGGCCAACTCAATGTCTCCAACAAGTCATAAGAAAATAACGAAAAATCTCAAACAAATAGCTTCAATTTCTCCCACCAGTACTAACAAAAAGTTTGCATTACACACACACACACACATATATATAGAGAGAGAGAGAGAGAGAGTACTGACGCCATGGAAAAGCAGATCGAGAACGGGAGAGTCGTAAATGTCGCGAATCTCCTGTCGAGTCCAATTATTCCTGGGGCCATCTCTGAGAAGCCTATCGGCTTCAATAGACGCAGCGGAAGAAGCTGAAAGAGACGAAAAGAGGGAAGAAAAAGGCGGAGAATGGCGAGGAATGTCGGAGGGTTTGAGGTGGGAGCGGAGAAACGATCGAGCAAATAGCATTTCGGTGGCTGTTTATGGACGGAAGGCGGAAGAATTTTCCGGCGAGACGGAGTGATGACAGAGAAGAGCAAAGGAGAGTGAGTGGGTAGTAGCTCAACGGCCAAAGCCAGCAACAACAGCACTGTGATCTCCGCCCACCCTTGATTTTTTTTTTTTTTTTTTTTTAGCTCCAATAATACCTTTTATCAAGTTAGAATTTTAAAATAATTAAAATTTAATATTTATATTTATATTATAAATAATATGTTTTAATTTTAGGTTTTTTAAGTTTATTGAGTAATAAATATTAATTATTCTGAATATAGAATTGGGCTGAAGTAATATTAGGCCCATGGGCCTATTGGGCCATTTTTGTGAGTTGGAGAAGAAGATTCAAATCGGACCTGAATCCGAATTTGGATCCGGCCCATACCCGAAATATATAGGCAGATCCGAAACCTAAACCCACAAGGCCACTAGCATCCACATCATGCATTTTAATTATTTTTCTTAATATAATTGTTATATTAAGAAAATTTTATTATGATATTTCCTAAATTAAGGTTTTTTTCCTTTCTAATAACATATATTTTCCTTGAATATAAATTTTATATTTGATAATTTTGGTTATGATGTTTTTTTTAATAGAATTAAGAAGTTTTTCTAATATTATCATTATTATGTTTTCCACTATTTTTAATAATAATTAATTATTTATTTAGTTTTTAATAATAATTTAGATTATTTTATTTGTAATTTAATATTATCTATTGTATGGAAAAATCAAGGTTGGGTGCTTTTTCCTGGTAACACTATTGATATTACCCATTTCGTAATTCTTATAAATGATTTAATCCAATTCGTTTATGTGAAAACATGTGATTGGAAATATCATATACAATGAGTTTGTAGAATCTTAAAATATTTAATATCTTTTTATAAATTTTTTAATTGGAAAGATTAATATTTTACGCGGTGATCATATGCGACTCAATCTTGATCCTGAGTGAGTAATAAACTCTGGCATGTGAGGGACTGTCCTTTAATTTGCATGGATGAGAATGATGGCCGATTCAATATGACTATCATTTTGGTTATCTAAGCAAAAAAAAAAAAAAGCCTCAAAATTTCGAGTAGTTCTCTTATATGTCAAAGACCTTAATAGGGTCCGGAAGCCGTTCATTAGGTGCTAGCACCTTCTGGATGGCAAATCACATTTTGGAGTGAACCAACTTTTTGTCATACTTATTAACCATACATAACCACGATAATGAATGATTGGTATCTTTGGTTGAGGCGCAACCTCATCATAACTATATACGTATCGTATGATATCATCTTTTTTGAACATCATCTCTGTAACATTAGCTCACAACCCTTTAACACATGGCCATAATATCACTAGAGGTGTACATGGTCCCGGTTGGGTTGGGTTGAGAGATTTTTTTTTTACCCAACCCAAAAGTTTGGGTTGGTTGGATTGGTAACTCGACCCAACTCAACCCTCTATTCGGGTTGGGTTGACGGTGGTTAAAAAAATTCATTTTTAAATTTTTTTTTATTTATCCACAATTTATAATTATTGGAATACAATCAAGTTGACAAACAAATACAAATCAATTTATAATTATTAAAAAAAAAAAAATAATAATAATAAATTCAATCCAGAACAACAAGCAAAAATGTAACATATTAATATAGTTCAACATTGTTGTAAAACTAAAGACAACTAAATACCGACTCTTATCGAGAATGGGTTAAAGTAAGAAAATATAAGAATAGATCATCAAATCAGAAATAATAATAAAAATGATTAATTTAAAAAGATATTTTTAATAATAAACTGACATTAAGAAACTAAATTAAAAATATATATATAAAAAATAATGTATTTGACGTCGATATTTTTAATAATAAACTGACAATAAAAAACTAATAATTATAGTAAGTTTCTTAATATATATTATATACATTCTTTTGGCTCGGGTCAATTCAAAGATTTTGTCCCATGAACCCAAAACCAAACCGAATCAATTTGGATTCAGAAAAATGAACTCAATCCCACCCAAATTGCTAATCCAATCCAACCCAACCGTTATAGTTCGGGTTGGATTGGTCCAGGTTATCGGGTTGAGTGTACACCCCTAACTGAACTTGGAGGAGCAACTCCACATGCCGGCCAACTACTAAATCAACAGTGTGGTTACGCGTCCCTCTTAGAAAAAATGTATAGTGGCACAACCGTGTCCAGAGTCGTTGAATATAGAAGAAGATATTTAAAAACCCAGGTTGGTTTTTTTAAAAAAAAAAGAAATAATAGGATAATATTATCCCTAACTTGTGAAACAAACAAAGAAAATAAGTATTTATTCGAAAATGGACAAATTTTATTGGAGTTACTCAAATTTGTGTGGCTATTGAATGAGTCGGGGGGACTGAACCTAATTTGGAACATGCAATATTAAATAAGATCGAAATTAGATAAATACGACTAACTGATTACGAGATTAAAATAAATAAATTAATTGATTAATTAAATCAAACATGGCATAAATAATTTTATAAAAAAATTTAATTAAAGAATTTGTTTGGAATGGCAGCCATTGGTTGGGAAAGAAACGGCCGACCTGAAATTCCAAATTACCCGACGTGGAGTAATCTTCAAATCACCCCACCGTCACCCACCCCCTCTCACAGCCTCACACCTACAACTAAATAAATTAATAATTATATGTACACGGATTTTATTTTTATTATTATCCTTTCACCTATAATTAAATTAAGAATTTGAATTAATATAGTATTAAATTCATAAAATAATAATAATTACTAATTTATATGAAATATTATTACATTTAAAAAATAAAATATTTTTAAGTTTATGTTTATTTTTTTAATTTTTTATTTTCTCGAACTTATTCAAAATTATAGAAATATAATTGATTAAAAATGTGATCGTTATATACAACAAGGTCATCATCCGTAGAGGTGTCTTACGTTTACTTGAAAAATAAGGAGTATGGCTTGAGTATTTAAAAATAATCGGTAAGTAACTTACTATTGGGGTCAGGAAATGCAATCACATGTGATCACGATGGAACCTATCATTTCGTAAAACGTCATAGTCTTGGTCTCTACTGTCCAATTCATGCCGAAAAAGCCGCAGGGGTAAGGAGCACGAATAATATCAAAGTGTACTAGTGTACGTGTTCGTATTAATCATAACAAAGAAGTATCCCGATACACGTGCTATACAAAATGTATGATGTCCCCATTACTTTAAATCATGAGATATACGTATGATGCAAGTTATACCTCCGTTTTTTCGTAAACATAACATAAATGGCTTAACAATTTCTTATAAGCATGGAGTGAACATGAAGCACGGTGTGCATGAAATAGCATATAAAGGCTGAAAAGATGGAGAAGACAATGAGTGAAAGCAGGCGAATAACGAAGAAATACATGCTTTCTGCATACCTCTAAAATAGCGGAACAATATTACAATATTATAATTTTTATTTTTTCTTTTTATATTGATATTGAATTTTTTTATATTTAATTTTATATTATATAATGGATTATTGCAGATCCCGCTCATAATAGAGGAACTCCAAGTAAAAGAAAGATGGATGAAATTGCAAAGGCTAATGCATCACATGCAAAGAGGGTCGATTTCCCCGTTGCCTCCGAATGAGGGGGTTCCTTTTCACAAGGGAGCAAGCCCGACCAGTATCGGGTTCTTCATTGTCTCGGTCACTCAACATCACGCTTATTTAGAAAAAAAAATTAAAAAAATTTCGATGAGTAATTAATTTACTCGATAAGTAGCTAAACTTGTGTGTTTTACAAGTTTTAAATAATCATCTTTCCAGTAATTCTTAAGTTTTATTCATCAATGACTCCTAATTTCTTTTACTAAGATCTTTTGTTCGTTAAAAAGTGTTCCAGCTACTTCAAGCTTAGACGGCCAACTCTTTATATGCTTTTCTTAGTTTTCGGACACTGTATGTAAGACTCATTCTCGATCACATATGACCTGTCTAGTAAACTCTCTGATGACCTGTTACATAATATAATCCGACGGTCAGGAATTCTCATTATTCCTAACTTAGACCACAACACATCGGTCGTGAATTCAGCAGAGATTAGTAGACTAAAAATATTCATATATAGCCCATGACACGATCAACTCATAACATTTCCATTTTGTATTCATAACATGCTCATGTCTTATGCATGCATCCATAGATATCACAAATTAACTATGTAATACACATATATTTATTATATTAGACTCATAATCACATAATCAACATGCTCACGATTATAAAATAACATTCATATAGGTCAAAAGAAGTCAAACGGGATGAATGGAAGGTCAAACGAAGCTCACACGCACCAAGATAACCTATCTCACGTGCCTAGTTCTCGCCCAGTTGCATCTTCACTCGCAGTCACGCACACGTGTTCTTCACGTGCCAATCATTCTCATCCTACCGTTCTAGTTTCATCCCGATTTCTTCTACAACTTAATAATCTAACTCTTATGAATCTATCGGACATGTGGTGGTTGAATTTCATCTCGAATTCTCTACAATTTTTTTTTCCTTCTTTTATTCATGCTCAACCACATGTCCATTCCCTTATCTCCCCCATGGCGGCAGCAGCTCTGCTGTCACTGTATTTATTTATTTTCTTTTATTATTATTGACTTATTCCTTTATTTATACAAAAATATTTTATTATATTTATTTATTATTATTATTTTTTTTACAAATTCAGTGTATTACAATTTAGGTTTGTCAAAATAACTTATAAAATAATCAATGTATTCATTTATTTAAAAAGATTTAATATAAATATATATATATAAATGAACATTGAACACGAAAATAAAAAATATTATTATGTATTATTTTTTTTGGGGTCAATTTAAAAGTTATAAGAAATATTTAAAAAAAAAAACTAAAACTTTATTTTCTTTTTATTGACATATGACTTTAAAAAGGTTAAAAAAAATTCAAACAAAAAAAAAAAAAATTAAAAAGTACATTTAATCACTTGAAATAATTTCAAAAAATAAAATTTTAATCTAAAGGACCAAAAAAAAAAAAAAAAAGTTTAATTTAGAAAATAGAATACTAAAATTCAATATTTACCTAAAAATGCTTACAATTTCCATTTATGAACCGAATTTCTCTATCTTTATCTTAAAAAAAACACAGATAAATGTAAATAATGGGAAGTCTTTTTTTCTAAAAAAAAAAAAGTAATTAAGGTTATTTGAGCTTTATAAAAGAAAATAAATATTATAAAAATATTTAATAATTTATACTTTTAAGAATAACCATAATCATGACTTAATATTTGTTGCTCTAAACTCGAACTATTAATATTTAAAATGATAATTGATGTTGTGTTATTAAATTATGTAGATGATTTAAATAAATATATGTTTAAAATTAAAATAAATCTTCTAAATTTTAAAACTAAAATAAATAAATAAATAAATATATATATATATATTGGAAACGAAAATAAAACTTAAAATTGAGGGACGAAAATAAAAACTTTTTGAAGCATTAAAATGAAAAAAAAGAAACAAAATTAAAGCTCAAGAAAAGAACAAGCCGTTGATTGGTCTGTCACCATCGCTGCATCACCTTCATCCTAAACAGAACGACGGCAGACACGTCATGTAAATTCAAGGAACTTAAAAATTTGGTTTAACAAAAAAAAAAAAAAAAAAAAAAAAAGGTGAGAGAGAGGGAGAGAGAGAGACAGAGAGAGACAAACAGAGCTCTAACAACAAACGTTTCGCGCGATCTCTCTCTCTGCGAAATGTGCATTTTGCTTCGTCCTCGCATGTGTCAGCAATTCGAATTCCATATAAGGTTAGACGAAGAGAGATATAATTTCCTGAAGAGAGTATAAATGCGAAGAGGATTCCGAATCTATGTTCATCTGAAAACACTGTGTTTCGTGTCTTGAGTTTTTGTTGCAGTCGCTGAGGTGTTGGATCAAGCCAACGAGTTTTGCCGTCGGTGGAATTGTCGGCTAGCTAATTCTTCCTTGAATGCTCGGTTCTGGAGGCGGGAGGCGTCTAGAACAGGTGGATTTTATCATTTGAGTGGATTCAGACATTTCTTTTGATGCTTAAACGACTGCACTGAGTGGAGCTGAATTTGTTGAGTTGGTTTGATGAGGATCTTTGAAATTGGCCTTTTTTTGTCTTTGAAATCGTCTAGTAATGGGATCTTTTGATAAGATCTGTCTGAATTTTATTTCGTTCTTGATGGATCTTCGGCCGGGTTTTATTTATTTATTTTTTATATCATTTTAACTGATTGGGTAGGATTTTCGGGTTTTAACATCCATTGTCATGGGGGGGGTGGGGATTAGACTCTTTGCTGATCATAATGTTATGGAACTATGAATGTCTTGCGTGGTTACCTTTAGTCGGTTGTTAATAAATATCCTCCGAGTTTTTGAGATTGTGTTGTACAATGTTGTTCTTCTGATCTCAATATGCACTTCCGTAGTGTATCTATCTGATTTTAGTGTAAGAAATCTCTTATAAAAAAATTTTAGTATAAGAAATATAACTTTCATTAGCTGCAATGTTATATATCTTTTGCAAATGGTCTGTGTTGGTTACTAACTTTTCATTCGTTGGTGATATTCATTAGGTCTGTTGGATTTCATCTCATTACGCAGAGTTGGCTGTGCTTTTTTGATATAGTCAGTCTGAGCAAGCATAGTTTTGCGGTAGGCTGATGAAGAACGGAATGATAGAATGCTGTGTTTGTCACTCCCCGTTGGTTTCTCCGACTAACAAAGGTATATCGAGGGCATATGATCAACATAAGATCAGAATATCATCTAAGCAACGAGCCTTAAACACCCTCTTGGTTGTAGGTGATTGTATCTTGGTTGGTATGCAGGTGACTGCCATATCTCAACTTATTCTTGACTTATCTTTGGTGACGCATTTTCTTAATTGAATTCTCAGTGAAATGTAATCATGCAAAAGATTGTGCTGCCATGGTTATCCTGCTTTTTTATTTTAGTTATATATATGTATTTAGTGTGTATTTTCCTTCTTTTCCTTTTTGAGATGGTTTTGAGAAATAAATTTTTGTTGTTCTGTCCATTCTGTGATGTACTGAACCTAATTCTACTCCTTACTCTTGGATATCTACCTTTCCTATCATTGATTTTATTCCACAATGAAAATCATACTAATTACTGTTATTCCTTAAGCCCAATTGGACCATCAAGAAACCTTAACAGCCTTCCTTCTCGGTCCCCTTGTATACGTGCTTTGTTGCCAGTGTCCACATGCTCCCCTTCTTTATCATTGCTGCTTTTGTCAACTTGCCCATATGATATGTCTATTTTTCTGTTAGCATGTTCAACCTTCACAATGCTTAGAAAATAGCCATTAACACATGTAAGTGCTATAGAACAAATGCCACCATTGTCTCTATAAATTAACGGTCCCTACCTCACAGCAAGTAAAATTCAGTAAGTGTTGATGTTTATGTAGCAATCTAGTCAATTATTTCTTATCAAGAAAGAAAACAATAGACGCTTATATATATATATATATGGAAGATTGCACAATTTTGAAAAATTGTTCATGGTATTGCATGTAAAAGCAGACAAGAAGGTGCTTGCTCCCCCACATGAATCTTCCTTTTCTTGTTTGATGCTATTTTGATTGGTTTAAGAAAGTCAAATTTTCACGTGATCTAACCTGGTTTTTAGATGTCTAACACTGGTTCATTTTCATTGCCAGCCTATTTTGGTTTATATGTCCAAGGTGGATGGGAAATTCATGTTCAGTCCAATTAGTGTTAACTTTTTGACCGAGACTACAAAGGTTATCTTTGCTATTTTTATGCTGATAATCCAGGTACTTCTTATCTTGGAAACTGATCATTTGCCTTTAAATATATACGAACTATACTCTCAAGTGGCTTTGAGCCTGTAATGCTCAATTTGAATGGATATCTCAAACCTAATCATGTTAGTTTATACGGTTTTCTAATTTTGTTTGTTTGCGGTACAAATTAATAATTTAATTCTTATTATATTGGGGGTGATAAGAAAGACAGTGACTGGTGAACTTTTCTGCTTGTTTGCGAGGGAGTTGGGGGGAGGGGGCTTTATATTGCATGATCCTTTGTAATAGTTAATTTTGCTTTTATCTTTGAGTGCCTGAGCTTGTTTACACGACCTAGACTAACCTTATAGACAATTTCTTGAGTTTGTAACATCTAGTTTCCATACAAACTTTTAAGGAATCTAATATTTTAGTTAGATGGGTGACCACCATGGGAACTGATTCTCCAAAAGTGTTTTTGTTGTTTTCACATACCAGAATGCCAACTAGGAAGCCAACCCATGGTGTATGTAATAGGTGATCGATGCCACAATAACTCACGAGTAGGTTTTTGAATCATATAAAACTAGAAGTTGATTTCATTTTAGATCACTTATGTTATTTGGATAAACAATTAGTTTAAGCTAAAAATGTAATTCCATCAAATATAGGAACCGGCTTTTTTGATACGCAAACAACTTTTTCTTAATTTAGCATTAAAGTAAGAAAATTTAATTGATTTTGATTTCAAATCCAAGGCATCACTAATTTTTTTTCTTTGTCTAAGACCTGTATTTTTCAAATGAGTTGGTTTCAGTATGACTTTGGAATTTGTGGTTTGGTAGAGCTTTTCATCTAACTTCACGTAAAAGTATTGAGTTTCTTGATTGAATTGCTTCTGAACAGACCCCATGGCCCATGAATCTGTCTTAGTATTAACTCTAGCTATGAATTGTGCAGGCTAGACATCAGAAAGTTGGGGAAAAGCCTCTTCTCTCAATATCAACATTTATGCAGGTTACTTTCTCGCATGAATATTATCTACTTAATTATTAGTAGTTTAACTATTATCTAATTACTGGCAATCTCTCTAACCCGGTCTCTCTAACCCAGTCTTAAGGCTGTCTCTACCTTTTTGTTTGAATATATTAATCTTTGATGTTTCTTATTAAAAAAAATTGATTATCAATAGTTTCTGTTGAATATAATATCTATGCTTGCCTTTTCAAAGTAAAATAGTTTAGATTTACATGAATTGAGATAGATAAACCATAACCTCATTGTAAATGAAACAATATAAAACCCCAAAATATAAATGTAAGCCCAACCTAAAAGCCAAGTGAAAAGCCTAACAAGCAAACACTAAATAAAAGCGCATCAATTGTTGAGGATGATGAGAAGCAATGAATAAATACAAAACTCTTCGGTCACAGGCATCCATAGAGAGGTGTTTAACCTAGACAAAGTAAAAACCTCCCCTCGAGACAACTCTACACTAATGTTTTTAAAAAATAGTACAAAAGCGGTTGATGGAAATCTTCTCTAAGCTGAGGATCTAACGTCCTGCTTTTTGATATACCCGAGCCATGGACCATCTCTACTAACACGGAAATTTTAAACGATGTAAATGTTTGAATCAATTTGAAGACATGCATGCATAAGCAGATTTACCACAAAACAATAAAAGTTTATATAGAAGACTTTGGGGACAACATTTAAAACAATAACATATACTAAAAAAACATCAAAGTTAAAAACCAAACTCAGATCTAACTCAACCTTAAAACCCCACAACTCGATCATGCTGCCCTACCGATCATGCAACTCCATTATTAACTGAAAAAAAAAAAAAAAAGTAGCATGAATGAGTGTGAAAATACTTCTTTAAGTAGCTTGCTTATAGGCTCATAATACATTCTTGAGTTTTATTTTTTTAACTTAAGTTGATCTGCTAATATGTCTGATCACAAACCTTGAAGTTTCATTACTAAGTCACAGGTCCTTGAAGTTTCATTACTAAGTCGCAGACTCTTCTATACTAACTCGCCCCAAACTCAACTTAGGTTTCTGGTTCGGTATACATTACTTAGCCCTAACAAGACTCTTTTTAGTTTACCGACATTTATCTTTTAGCTCCATAGAGCTCCACTTCCTTTTTAAGAGTATCTTAGAATTATAGGGCGTTATGAATAACTCCTCACTAGTCCCTTCAATTATGCTTCACAATTTCAAGGTGCAACCTCTTTCCAACTCCTACCATCATTACATTACGAGTGCTGTCAACTGAGATGGGTATCAAGGTTTAGTTAGCATCCCCTAATAGACTTCATAATGTCCTCATAAGGATGTGACCCTCGTGCGCCAACTCTCATGATTATGTGGTCCCTTGCCCTCAAGTTGCAAGATCATAACTAAGGGGCAGTTGGAGATCCCATATTGCACCCACATAATATACATATGACACAATAAAGTTCATATATCGTGATCTCCACTAGGCCTACAATATAATGCATAGCAAGACACCTACATCAGGCTATCTTCTGGACCTACCAACTTATAAGGAACACATGTAGACCCTCGCTTCTCAAGACAGGTTCACTAATAGATGATACTGGCGTCCTTTATTAATCCCCACATTGCACAAATATAAAAGGGGATTGACCGCCCAAGCCACTGCCAGATGATACTGGTTTTCTTCCTACGGTTCAAATTCAACTTGGTTCTATCATCAAAATCGGAGAGCTCATCTAGAGGATTCCACATAAAAAACATTCCAAAAGGGTTCACTTCGCAAGAAGAATTGTGCATCTAAAGTTTATGGGTTCTTTTTCCAAATTTCTTCCCAATTTGACCTTCGATGAGGGCCTTCCCAATCTTATTTCCTTAAATTGCTTCAACTAAACTCTTATCTATTCCTCATGGATTCAAACCCCTCAATCAATTTTACCATTTCTCCTAGATAATTCACGAATTGGTGCACAATTATTGCTCTGATTAGGGGTTCCAAAATATGTGATTTTTCAGACGAGATTTAATCATCAAGTTTCTTAATCAGTAGCTTAAAAACCAAATTATCTGTCTAAAACGCCTCAGACTCCTTCCAAGCCTTGTCACCTACTAAAAGTCCCAAATATCGTCTTGCAAATGTGTCGGTTAAACTCTTAACTCCCATTTGTTCCCTCATTGGCACTGGAAATTCCGGTGCCAATTTTCCTTTTTTATTTTATTTTTTGTTTTTTAATTTAATTGTTGGTCTGAAATTAGTTTGCTTGTTGAAGCTGTTTGATCCTGATCATTTAATAGTTTACTTGTGCTGAAAGGTTTTAGTCTCCTTTAAGGATGGACGCTTCTACTTGAGGGTAGTAATTGAATGTAAACTTTCGATTTTTTTTAATGAATATTATATTGTCTTTTTCTTTATTTATTCTTCCATTCCAGGGCTTTTTCTAGGTATAATGCCAAAGATGTCTTGTTTTCTTTTGCAGGCAGCACGTAACAATGTGCTTCTCGCTGTGCCAGCACTTCTCTATGCAATCAATAATTACCTGAAGTTTATCATGCAGGTATACTGTTCATATCTATTGAAGTGTTTTATTTTATAAATTCTGTTTTTTTTCATTTTATTTTTATTTTTTTCAATTATTACCTGAAGTTTATCATGCAGGTATACTGTTCATATCTATTGAAGTGTTTTATTTTATAAATTCTGTTTTTTTTCATTTTTTTTTAATTATTTTTTTTAACTGGATACATCTTGGAATTACTTTACACTGTCAGATTATATTGTCTTTGAACAATCTTAGATATGTATAACTAACCATGTGACTGTCTATACAGCTATCTTTCAACCCTGCAACTGTGAAGATGCTTAGCAATTTAAAGGTATTGTGTCTATCAGTAAATTACTGTATTTCTTGTGGTATTATAACTTCTGTTGTGCTTAACTCATAAGATTGGTGACTCTCTCTTGATGTGCTAATACTCTCATCTTACTTAAAGGTTCTTGTTTGTTTGGACAAGGTTGTTTTGTATTGCTGTACCGATATGGTTATGTCCAATAAGTAATAACCTTTATGGGCATTTCCCATCCTTCTCAAGAATCACTAATTATCCAATTCCTATTTCCAATGAAAACTCCATTTTTTAAAAAAAAAAATAAGAACTAAGAGTAGTGTACAATGGAAGGACATACATTGGCCACCATGGCTTTACCTAGTAGGTGAAAAGGGAAAATTGTAAACTTAAATTCCTTTGTAGCCATAATGTTATTTTGGTGGGTGACTACTCGAATATTTTGACTTTATATGTTATTCACATAGGTAGTAATCATGGAATATTGGTCTATTATTTTCTTTTTATTTATTTTAAGAAATCTAGTTTTCATTAAGAAAAATGAAAGAATGTACAGGGGCACGCACACAAAAAGAAAAAAACGTGCCCACAAAAGGAACCCACCACAACCTACTAGAAAGGATTCCAATCCAAAAGAATAAGATCTAACCGATAGTTACAAGATGGTTGATTCGCAGAAGCGAATCAAGAGGCATTAAATCTCATCACCTCTGACATATTCGCTAGAGATCTCTCAATCACCATAAAAACCTTACTGTTCCTCAAGCCACACACTCCGAAGTCGTGAAATAACATGCCTGCCATAACCCTCTTCCCTTATTATGAACAGAAGAGTTCATTAGAATTCCTCTATCAAAGAACAACCATACCTGTGATGCATCCATGCCACCCCAAACAAACTAAAGCATCAACTTCAAAGATAGTCACCCCATAAGAGATGGTGAAGATCCTCCTCGTGTCATCTGCAAAGAACACACCATTGTGGCCACAAAGCAAATGGTGGTTTGATGCCCATACAACATATATGAAATACAACAATGGATAAACAGTGAGTGCTTGCTCAATCATTGTGGGATTTTAGTTGATGTGTGCTTTAACTATAATGCTTGTTGCACCATCCTCTGTTTGTTGTGGTGGACTTCTACAACATATATCAGAAATTTAGATATAAATATGTATGTGTGTGTTTGTATATATTGTACGCATGTATAACAATGCATGAAAAATGAATTCTTGTGGAATTGGTGTTTTAGTACAATGGTTTGACTATAACACGTGCTTGAATCAATGCTGGTTTTTGATTGATAACCGTTGGATATATTTTCACCCTTACATATTATATTCTTCTTTTCTTTTAAAATGGTACGACTTGTTATGTTATGGTAAAGCATATGAATGAATTGGAAGGGAAAAAAATCCATCATGCGCATCAAAACACTGTAGGAGGTGAAGGTTTCTCATATAACTCTTTCATCATCATTTTCTTTGTATGTATCATCATTACTTAAAAGGAAAAGTTCCAGCAACTAATTTTTATTTTCTTCCTGTGTTAGCAGTAGGCTAGTACTAGAACCAAGTTGTTCATCCACGCTTCTAATTTCAGTTTAGGTTTAGATACTAAAAAAATGGTTGGTGGAGTGTGAAACATAGAGACTTTGAAGAAAATGGTTTCTCTTAGGACATAGGGTGACGAGTCTGATTATTGATGAGGTTTCTCTAATTGTGCTTGTCTTAACCTTAAAACATATATATCTTATATGATTTTCCAAAAATAATAGTTTAATTGATACGGCCTGTTCAGGTTTTGGTGATTGCTGTCTTGCTAAAGTTGATTATGAGACGACATTTTTCTATTATTCAGGTTAGTATATTTCTTCTGCCATCTTTGCCTTCTCAATGTGTTGAGCTATTACAATGGAGGGTGGAGAACAAGTATCAATTGTTTAGCAATTAGTTCTAATATAACATCCAATTGTTTATGCATATATTTATAAAATCAAATATAGAAAGTAATTACCTTCGGTTATTTATTACCTTTTACTTGTTTCATTTTTCTGCATCAGGAATTATTATTATTACTACTATTTAAACGATAAACCAAATTGTTAGAAGACCAAAAAAATATATTTTTGCTAAAATATGGAAAGCTACAAAATAAAGGCAGATTAGAGGACATTGTGCTTAAGAGCTCTCTGATTGACATTGATCACAAAAGGGAATAATTATGCTTTGGAAGGGAACACCAGCAACAGAGTTTTGGTTGATTGAATTTCTGGAAATCTTCACCTTCATGGTACAACTAGGAGAAAGATCCTACAAAGTAATCTTTTGTGATGTCATTTGGTTTGAATTTTTCCAAGGCAACCATCTGAAGGAAGAACTTAACTTTCTCTAGAACCATTCTCTTCCATATTCTTCGACAGAAATAAGGAGGGAGAGGTAAGATGTACTTGGAGATTTGCAAGAAAGCTGGCACCAGGTGTCTAAGTGACACCTTTTATTGGGATGATGGAATTGGAACGACTCTGGATGTTTCAACCTTTGGCATCATGAACTACTCTCTTTTATTAAAATTTTCTTTAAACAAAAGGTTCCAACTCTGTCCTTCGACAATAGGTTAGGGAGTAGGGGATGGATTCCGTTGCTCTTTATTTCCTTTATGGGTTGGCTTTCATATTTATTTTTTCAAGAAACCCACTGCCATTTGATTCTTCAAGTTATAAAAACGGAATCTTTTTTGGTGCTGATATTTTAGAGATGAGAAATGAGAGGCTGGAAGTTTCCATCAATTACATTGTGATCACCACCAGCAAATGGCTAAGGACTATTTCCTGTCCACAAGGAATAAAGATTTTCATTAATGATTGAAAAAGTTAAAAAGAGTACAAAAGTGTTAAATATCTATTTCTTATCTTAGAATGTTATACTAGTTTCTCAAGCTTGTCTTGTCTCCCTCACCAATGAAGAGATAACAGTATGGAGAAACCTTTCACATAATTGTTTTTTTAATTAGACATTCTACTCAAAATAGCATCTAAATCAAAAGGTAGATCTCCGTATCTTATGCCTGAAAGGCTTGAACATCCATCTAGGCTTACCATTGAAGAACAAAGAAGGTAATGGAACTGATATTTATTTTTTATTTGCCCCAGTGGGAAGCACTTGCTCTGCTGCTTATTGGCATAAGTGTAAATCAGTTGCGGTCCATGCCTGATACCTCCACTTTGGGTCTCACAGTTACCATGAGCACATATGTCTACACACTGATTTTTGTAAGTGGATCTTGTTTCATGGCTAGAATGCTAGCACTGTCTTACATACAAGCTAGTTCTTCTTCCTTTGGTTTCTATATATTTTCAAGTAATTTGAATTTTTTTTACAGGTAACTGTTCCATCTCTAGCTTCTGTTTATAACGAATATGCTTTGAAGAGCCAGTATGATACTAGCATCTATCTTCAGGTAATGATACTATTCTTGTGTTAAATTTAATCTGGAGAATAAGCTATAGATACGCTTCTATGTTTCATACGTTCTCTATGTAGAAAAGTAAGAATACCTGTCCACACCTGTAGCCAATAAAGTATTTTATCACTAACTATTTCCGTTTGATTAGACTTTGGGATAATGGGTGTGGGATATTGAGTGGCATTTCCCTTATCTCAGAGCTTCTCTTTTTTGATGTTGAAGTCATAGCATTCTAAGCTTATACAAATATTTCCTGTTTCTTAATGTTCGTTATATCTGCTTACTCAATAGTTGGGTCTGTCTTCTGAATGGGGGATTTTCTATTGAAGTGCAGAATTTGTTTTTATATGGATATGGCGCGATATTCAACTTCATGGGAATATTAGGAACAGTTCTTATGAAAGGTAAGATATAAATCTCTTATTTACTACCTCCCAAATAAATAAGCAGAAGACTTTGTATGATTCCTTCCAGAAGATGCTGCTTCGACATCTTGGATTTTGTCTCTTGTTCTTTTTTACTTTTGATACCGAGATATTTATAATACTGATCATGACTTGGCAGATGTAATTTCACGCTGAGTCATCTTTTTAACATACTGTTTTGATCTGTGTTCTTAACAAAACGGATGTCATTTTAAATCTTGTTTAGATATCATACGTGGCAAGACTGCTAGACACCCTCTATGGTTGTGGTTTGACACGAGTTTTCAGGATTTGCTCAGATTTTAATACTATATATTAACAAAGATTTTCTTTTCATGGTTCCAACTTATGATTCTTTTTCTTTTTTTTGGGGGGGG
>NW_019268569.1:145293-194604 GCF_002738365.1 Cucurbita moschata
GGGGGGGGGGACATGTTATAATCTCACTCCTACTGTGTTGGCCATTTTATATTCTTTACTTTGTTCTCTTGCTAAATTCTTTCAGATTAGATATTTTTTAATGAATCAAATGTTTGGTTTGTTTGGAATGTTTGATCAAAAGCTGCCAATTATGCTTTTTTTTTCAACATTTTCAGGATGTCTTTGATTTTGGCTGCCTTCATTGTGAATGTATTAGCTCAATGGCATTTTAGAGCTCTGATTAGCTGCTTTCTGGCTTTTTGTATATGTCAGGTCCTAGCAGCTTTGATATACTCCAAGGTCATTCTAAAGCCACAATGCTGCTTATAGCTAATAATGCAGCACAAGGAATTCTATCCTCTTTCTTCTTCAAATATGCAGGTAAACTAAACTTTTAAAAGGCTTCTCAATAATTTTTTTGATTAAAGCATTCATTTTTCTTATGTAGAAAACTGCTTTAATATTACAAGTTTCTGGTCACTTTTGTCCATGTATTAATATCTCACGTCTGATTAGAGTTCTATTTTGTATCTTGCAGATACAATTCTGAAGAAGTACTCCTCAACAGTTGCTACCATATTTACAGGCATAGCGTCGGCCATCTTGTTTGGTCATCAGTTGACTATGAACTTTGTCTTGGGAATATCTATAGTGTTCATCTCTATGCACCAGGTACTTCGTGGAGGGGATAACACTGAAAAGGCTAAATATGCTATCAAGAACGTAATTATCGACCACTAATTCTTGATATTGTGTTTCAGTTCTTCTCACCCCTCTCAAAAGTCAAAGACGAGCAGAATGGGGTTACTGAAATGGTGGATGTGGATAACCAGAGGTAGGAACTTATTCATAGTGTGAGACATCAATCTGGTGTGGTTTGTTTTCATGGGGTTCATTTTTGTTATACTTAAAACAATTTCAACCAACGGCCCAAGCTCACTGCTAGCAGATATTGTCTTTTTTGGGTTTTTCCATTCGGGGTTCCCCTCAAGGTTTTTTAAAATGCGTTTGCTAGGGAGAGGTTTCCACACTCTTAGTGTTTTATTCTCCTTCCCAACCGATCTGGGATCTCACCATGAAAAATTCTCTAATTATGATTTGGAGACTGATTTGTTCATCGGTGGAAAACCTGTTCGGATTGTTTTTCTTTCTGGATATTTAGTTTTTTGGGATATTCCTTTCCAGGTCAAAGGGTTCCTTCGTAAATATGGCAGCAGGAGCAAATGAAGAGGTGGGGATTTGGCTCGTCTTCTGAGTTTGTTTTCAGAGTATTCTATGAAAAATGCTCGGATTACGCACCGTGAATGACTTGCCTTTGATTTATTTGCAGGCTAGTCATCTTGTTGGATCTGATGAGAGAGAGCCACTTCTTCCAACCTAAGCTTTTTCTGGACATGGTATTTTGATGCTTTATTTTTTCTCTTTCTTTTTATAACAACTCTTTATAATTACTATTTAACTTCTCAAGTTAGCAAAAAAGGAGCTCCAAATTCACCAGATAGTTAAGTTTAGTGAATCCATAATCTATCTACTCTGATCACAATAGAGTCAGTACACACTAGATATGACCTCTTGGCTGATCAAGGTTGTAATCTGGAAATTTGGCATTATAAGCTAGAGTTTGACATCAAATCACATCATCAACTTCTGTTGCAGGATTTTGTACATCGGACCATAGGAAGACGACGACGACGACGGGTCTCAACCTTTATCAATAAATTTTTTTTTGATGAGGCCCTCCAAGGTTGCAATAGAGCGTACCTCAGGTTGGTTTGGAAATGAAAATTTTGTTGCTACAGATTAGATTAGGTAATAATAATATGGGTATTATCATATACCAAGGTCTATATAGCTCTTACCTTCTTTTCAAGTTGTGGTCTTAGTAACATGTATTATTAATTCTTTACCCCAGACTGATTATAATGAATATTTTTTTTTTCTCTTTCCTTCCAATATCTCTATTTTTTATAAATCCTTCCCCCCCTTGAAAATGTAGTGCTATAATTCAGATCTTATGGTAAAACTATATCTTATACATATAATGGAAATATATTATATATTAGATATATTTTCTTTGTTTGAAAGGTGTCATCAAGTCTGCTTAGTTGGGAATGGAGAAATTTTTTTTAATTCATGTCTCAGCATGCTGACTTTGATGGACTATCTTATCTTATAAACAACAAGGAACCGTTCCTTATGTGATTTTTAGTGGAGAGGTGGCCTGGTCTTTTATTCAGAAGTTCTTAGAATTTGAATTAAAAATATAATTTTGATTATAATCATTATCAGAACATTTTGGGTTTTCACTTAGGTTGTATGTCTTTGGGAGGACAATTACTCTTAAATCTTTACTTGCTTCAAGGAAGGGTGTGTGTTCAATGATCTATTTTAATTTTATGAAATCTGTAAATGGAACGAACAAACAATCCATTTATATCCCTGAACTTTGGAGTTGGATTAAATAAAGCTCTGAACTTATACGAATTTTAATAATTTGTAGTAAAAACAAGATACAAAAATCCATGTTTGAATATGAATATATATATATATATATATATATATATATATATATATATATATATATATATATATTATATTTTCGAGCGAGTTTTTGTCGGTAAAAAAGAAACCAAATGGATTCAAGGGGGCTTTTCAAGAAAGTATCTATAAGCTAGACCCATGCTTTGAGTTGTTTCATGCCATAAATAAGGGGCTTTTCGAGAACGTATCAACAAGTTAGACCCATGCTTCGATTTGTTTCATGCCATAAATAAACGTAGATACTCAAGAAATCCGTTGGATAAGCAGATTCACATCTCTTACAACCAACATAGTTCTTGGAGCTGAAACTACTTGCTTAGCTTTACATTCGCCCCAAGGTATTATTTCTAAGGGTAAGGTCGGACACATTGAGTACACCCAATACATTTATCATAAATCTTTATTGGATGTGACATTAGATTTAGAATTCCGTTTTTCACAAGTTAATTAGTCAATCAATTTCTGATCTTTGATTAGAATTTCATTTTAAACTCTGCCTAATTTTAACAATGGAATGATTAATGTAAATTAGACATAAAATAGGTTGGGAGTTTTTATGTTCTCATATTTATTTATATTTTTCCATTTATTTTGGCAATGTTACGTGGTACTTTTAGTTGGTTTGTGTGGGGAAGAAGCAAACCACAATCAAGGACATGTTTGAGATACTTTTTAGGGCATTTTGATATGTCAAGTGCTTTTGTCCTCTCTTAAAAGGAACAAACACCAATTGAGATGTGGCATGAATGCACAGTGATCGATGGAGCGAGTAGTTGGATCATAGTCTTTTACCATAAATCTGACTCCATGTACGGCAGCACCAACGATGAGAAATCCGCCAATTTACATGTGATGTGTGAACAATGAAAGTTGTGTACCACAATCAGTATCTAGATATGGATCAAAGAGAATTGCATACATATGTGAGCTACCATAATGGTTACAGAGCTTAACATAGCTAGATTAATAGATAATTGAGCATGTCATGACAGTCTTTTATGGCTTTAACATGTAAATGGATAAAACGAGTCAAATTTTCATTTTAGTTCAAAATCGTTAAAATTTACGCATTTTAAAAAATCATCCCCTCTCATAATTATAAATAAAATGAGTTTTGAGGCTTTGTATTACATGTTTTCAAATTGGAGGGTATTTTAATCCCTTCAGAGTTTCAGTTATGGTATGATGTTCATAGCCCTCTTTATCCTCTCTCTCTCTCTCAGCTCCTTTAGTTCATCGTAGCCACGTTGAGTGTCCGAGGTCCGTTTGGCATGGAAATGGCCTCCATAGTTCTTTCACCTGTATTGGTTGGATTTGACCCATGATCAAAATATGTCGAAACAAGTAAAAGAAGCAAAGTAAAAAATTGAGGTGAGAGATCTTCTGGAACAAACCATTAACTTTTCAATTCTCTTTGTTGTTCTAATTGTGAGAAGAACATAAACCTTATGAGCATTTATAATGGAGAGAGCGGTTCCTACACTTCTCTTTAAGAATCTTTCTAATTAAAGCATAAAACTTAGTCCACAATTTGGCTAACTACTATCAGCTTATTTACTAAGTCTACTAACAATTCTCATAAATTACTCTCTGTAACTTACTGACTTATTCTACTAAGTCAAGTTTATAAGCTCACAACCTCCTCCGTAAACTCGACTTTATTCGAGATTCTTCGCTCCCAGCAATTCTTGCAACTTTGCAAACTTGACCCTTGCTAGAGCCTTGGTTAGAATATCCGCACATTGCTCTCTAGTGCATATGAACTCTACGACGATTTGTCTCTTCTCAACACATTTACGTTGAAGTGGAAGCGTGTGTCAATGTGTTAGCTGCATCTGTGGAATACTGGATTCTTCATCAGTGCAATCGCAGATTTGTTATCAATGTAGATAACTGGCTTTAGTTCACTTCTAGTCACTTCACTTAACAAATTTCTTAGCCACAATGCTTGGCACGATGCCGTAGTTGCTGCCATGAACTCGACCTCACAGGTAGATAGTGTCATAGTTTGGTGCTTCTGAGATTGCCAAGAGATTAAATTTCCATTGAGATAAAATGTCATTCCCGCGGTGCTTTTTCTATAGTCAATGTCTCCAGCTAAATCACTATTGGTAAAACTAACTAGTTCTTCCGGACCTCGCCCTCTTTAATACTTCAACATGTAGCTTGTGGTTCCCTTCACATAGGGAGAATGTGCTTAACCGCTTGATGAAATATCATAGTGAGCTTCTTCATGTATCTACTCACTATTCCAAAGATCCAAATGAGTATAAATCAAGTACCTTAGACTTCCGATGACGCACTTATACTTAGTGGAATTCACCAAGCTTCCTTCAGCATCTTTCTCGAGCTGTAACTTTGCTTCCATGGGATACTTGGTCGGGTTGCACTTTGCCATCTTAAATTGCAACAACAACTTCTTAGCATAGGTCGATTACTTTAGCATGACACAATCTTTCCTTTGGTTCACTTCAATACCGAGGTAGAACATGAGTAACTCGAGATCAGTCATCTCAAATTCTTTCATTATTTGCTACTTGAACTCTTTGATACCTTCCACACTTGTACTAGTGACGATCAGGTCATCAACGTACACGCCAACTATGAGCGTTTCAGCCCCATTGTTTCTTGTATACACTGCTTGTTCTTGTGAGCACTTCATCATGTTTAGACTCTTTAACCTCTTGTTCAGATGTATGTTCCACGCCCTTGGTGCTTGCCATAAACCGTAGAGTGCCTTTGACAACTTGTACACTTTGTGCTCTTCGACTTTGATGACGAACCCTTCAGGTTGGGCAACATACACTTCATCTTGGAGGTCGCCATTTAGGAATGCTGATTTGATGTCCAAGTGATGGACCTCCCACCCGTGTTGAGTTGCGAGGGCAAGAATCAACCTTACAGTGTCCAGTCTAGCCATATCCCTTTGCCATGAGTCTTATTTTATGCTTGATGACATTTCCTTCACTATTCTTCTTCAACTTAAACACCCACTTCAAACCGATGAGCTTGTGTCTGGGCAGTAAGTTAGCTAGTGCCCACGTCTTGTTCCTCTCAATGACTTCAAGCTCTTTTTGTATGGCCTCCTGCCACATCGTTTCAGTTGCTGTCTCATGGTAGGTTGTCGACTCCTTAACCGTGAGAAACACTAATTCTTCTGGATCCAATTCTTCTTCAAGTGTATCCGCATAAATTTCAGCAAGAGAACAACACTTCTTTAGTCCATCTTCTATTGTGGATCCTCCTGTGCTTTCGCTTGAGCTCTCTGGTTCCAGAGAATTCATCACGCCTTTTGGTGTCACCGATGATGACATGTGTGGACTTGGTGTCACTGTCGGTGTACTTTCTAGATCTGTTGTGTCTCCCTCTTCTTCCAGAGCAGTGAACTTTGTAACAGTGTGCTTGTTATCGCCAACGTTGCACCAATCTCACTTCTTCTCTTCTTCAAATATGACATCTCTACTTACATAATCTCATGTTGCGGATCATACAACCTGTGTGCCTTGGTTCCATCCTCTATGCCAAGGTACACCATCTTTTGCCTTCTGTCATCAAGCTTTTTGATATATGGTTTTGCAGTCTTAACATGTGTTGTACAACTGAAAACTCTTAGGTCCTCGAAGTAAGGTGTCTTGCCGAACCATGCTTCGTAGGGGTTGCGAGTGTCCAGCGCCTTTGTCGGTAAACAGTTTAGAAGATAAACTACATGACATATTGCCTCGCCCCAGAAAATTGTCGAGACTTGCATGTTTTTTAATAAGCTTCTTGCAGTGTTCATTATGGTGTGATTTCTTTGTTCGACCACACTGTTTTGTTGTGGAGTGTACGGTGCAGTGAGTTGATGCTTGATACCTTCCTCCTTGCAAAACTTTGAGAAGTTCTCAGGTAAGAACTCGCCATCTCGGTCGGTGCGCAAGGTTTTCAGTTTGTGATCAGACCCGTTTTCAACTAGTTTTTTGAATTTCTTGAACGCACATAATGCCTCTCCTTTTTCTTTGAGCATGTACACCCACATCCAACGACTATAATCATCAACAAGTAAGAGAAAATGTTTATTACCAGCAATCGATGATGAAGTGATCGGGCCACACAATTTTTTATGAACCAGTTGCAGTGGTCGCTCAACACAGAAACTGGTTTGTGCTGGGAACGACAGTCTTGCTTGTTTGGAGACTAGACAACTTTCACATGGTTGGTTCAGGTGTATGATTTTGGGTAGCCCTGTAGCCATCTTCTTCTCTCCCATCATTTTGAGTGTTTGAAAGTTCACATGCCTAAGTGATACGTGAAAATCATTACAAGGGGAGTAAGATTCGGATTATCTTGTTGATCGAATATCTCAAGACAAGAACATTGTTTGAAATTCAAATCACTCCACAAGCAAGATCGATCATGTCTAGCTTGGATGATCCTTATTGATCAAATATCTCAAGGCGAGAACACTTGATTGAGATTCGAATCACTCCACAAGCAAGATTGATCATGTCGAGCTTGAATGATTCTACATGCAACCTAAACTACATAGAATTGCAAAGAAAATTAGTCATTGACTAAAGAAAAGCACAAATGCTTCTTTTACTATCTTTTCCAAGTCTCTTGCAAATACAACATACATGGCTTTATATAGTCTCAAAATGAAACTATTAAAAGCATTCCAAGAGTCGTAACATTCATACTTAATAGCCATAATTAACCATTGTGTAATTGTAACCTAAGGTAAATAAAATGTCTTAAAATACTTTAATGAAATACAATAACTCTAAATTACTCTAAATTGTAATTCACCCAAAATTTATAACAAGAAACTTCATTCTTCTTCAATGTGACATGAATTGAAATATCTTTTGATAATTTCAACAATATTTTCTTCACATCTTCATTGAAGCATATTGTATGATTAATGTCTCTTGGTTCATATCACTAAGTCTGGCATGCCATAGTCAAGCTAGGTTTGCAAGTGCCATTAATAGAGAGGTTATGCAACCGTTTTACCTTCACCAACAAGGTTCCATTTCTGTCGATCATCTTGATAAACGAGTCAGCTACCTCCACTTTGCTTCTTTCTTTCGTCATCTGACAAAGACTGATAATGTTAATTTCAAGTTTGGGATGTAGTATACCTTGGTTAGTAAACGTTGGTCATCATTCTTGCACTGGAACAAGATGGGTCCTTTGCCTTGGTTTGGTACAATTGATTCATTGTCAAACTTCTCGTTTTCAATAAACTTCTCATCAACCTCCTTGAACTTTGTTTGATATCCGGTCATGTGGTTGCTTGCTCTGTTGTCAAG
The DNA here is from genome assembly GCF_002738365.1 of Cucurbita moschata. Lineage (NCBI taxonomy): Eukaryota > Viridiplantae > Streptophyta > Magnoliopsida > Cucurbitales > Cucurbitaceae > Cucurbita > Cucurbita moschata. The sequence continues at coordinate 153,126 of NW_019268569.1, forward strand.
GTACCACATGTTGGTCTCCACTCAGTATTCTTCTTTTGTGAGAAGATTTGCTATAGCCTTCTCTTCGTTGAACATCAACAGGTTGGACATCTTCTCGGCCAACATCAGTGTGGACTCTTGATCTTGCGTGAGTGTGAGGTTTGCCTCCTCATCGCGCTTCTTCTTGCGGCACTCTACCCCATAGTGCCCATATTTTTCACAAGAGTAACACTTGATCATACTCTTGTCCTTTCAAGGGTCGATATTGTCATGGGTTTGTGAAGTATTGTCATGACCTCCTCTGCCACCATGTCTGTAGCCATGTCTGCCGCCATGTCTATGACCTCTATTTTCCTTGTTATGGTTGTCACGTCCCCTCGTACTTGAAAAAGAAGAGTCAGATGCATTATTCATTTTCATTTGTGCATGCTACTCATGTGTGAATAAGAGGTATTTCTCCTTCTCTTTGTCTTCATAACCACAAAGTCTCTTCTCATGGACCTTAAGATGACCAACGGCCTCCTCAAGTGACATGTTCTTGAGGTCGTCGAACTGCTCGATGGAGGTAACAATATGCATGAATCTTAGGGGAACAACTCAAAGGAATTTCTTGACGATGGAGATCTCCTCCACCATGTCGCCTAATGAACGGATGTCGCTGACGATCGTTGTCAACTTCATGGCAAAGTCGTCTATTGACTCATCATCTTTCAAACTTACTCTTCAAGGTATGCACATTTGCTTCCTTGACACCACACCCACATGCATTGTTTGCAGCGTCGCCCACACTGTCTTTGCCAAGTCCTTCTATGCCTACGTGATAAATGTTGGCATTTTGGCCCTTAATCTTAAATTAATTAATTAATTTATGTTTTAATGAGCAAACCTACATTTAATTATTAACTATTATCAGAAATTTAAACCATCGGGTAAAAAACATTTCAACCCCTCCTGAATCACTCAAATCAAATCCAATAATAAAAGTAAATAGATCATTGGTATAGGTTTTGAGTCTATTTGGTCATAAAAATTAGACTAAATTAATAAAAGTGTCCTTAAACCTTTGCATTTTGTAGAAAAGAAATTCACTTGAACTTTCACGAGCTTTAATAATACCTTCAATTATCAAAACAACTTTCAAAATAAGTTCATGAGTTTCAAAAATATTCCCAAAAGTGTTTAAAAAATATTCTTTTTAAGTTTTAAAAAATTTCATTACCACAAATAATTAAAAAAAATAAAAAATAAAAAAATAAAAAAAAACTTCAAAAACAACTTTGAACTTTAAAAAAAATTAAAAAATTAAAAAATAGATTTACTATTAGCACCACACTTAAAAAAAAGTTTACTAACTTTACTATATATATATATATATATAGATTAAGATAAATGGGAAATGCTACTTTTACAATTACTCTAAGTTTTTTAAAAATTGAAAGGTATTTATAATACTTTTTAAAATTTAAGGATATTTTTGAAATAATATTAAAAGTTCAAGAGTATTTCTGAAATAAAATACTGGAATATTTTTTTAGACAATTTTTAAAATTGAAGGGTACTATTGAAACTTTTGAAAGTTTAGAGGTATTTTTTAGACGTCATACAAATTTTAGAAGTATTTTGATTAATTTAACCTAAAAATCAATTTAAGAGAGATGCTAATACAATTTGTGAACTACAATGACAAGTAGTGTTACAATGCACCATTATTGTCAATAGAAAGTTGGCCAATCGAGAAAGCAAATTGTCAAAATGAACAATATCGAGCATCAATATGGTATTAATTAACGTACACTTTGACGCTCATCTTAAAATTAGGTCTATAAAATAGCTTAAAAGATGGACTCTTTCTTTTAAGAAACACTCGAGATTCCTTAATTGTTACAAACCAACTCATTATCTCTCTAGTGGGTTTTCCAATCATGCACTTCGGTCATGATTAACCTTTTCAAACGTTAACAATGGTGTTCTCTTCTTCTTCCTTGAAGGTTTGGTCTTTTAACTCACCCATCGTATAGTTCATATGCTCGAATCAACTTTTTCTAAATCACTTGGATAGATTTCAACTAGTCCCTCATATTGTTGGTCTCAAACCGTATTAATCGATCGGTGTCAATAGACTCTAGCCAACTTATTAAACATAGGAACTTTTACCCTATTGGCCTACCCATATAGGCTTACACATATATAGATCAGCCAAGATGGATATTGGATGGATGGATCAATCATTCACAGAGTTGACGACTGGCACTCAAGGAACCACGAGGCAACCCATACCAAGGAAGCAAGTTCTGTGAATGAAACGCCCATGGAAGGACCTCAATTCTCATTAAGAGATTGAACCAAGGACCTATGGAAGTCGGGGCTACCCCCTCCTAGGACCAACACAACAGTGTCTTGAAGTAGCAGAACTTATTTTTCTTTCTAGGCCAGTCCAAAATCCTACTCTTCCTCTACAAAGAGGATAGACGCTCTCAATACCTAAGCACCACTCTCTTTCTGAGTTGTTTTAGTTTCTTCATGATTTCGTGTGGCAGTATAAAACAAAAAGAACCGTCTCAACGGAAGGAGAAAGGACCTACAGCGACAAAGACTACTGAGCCTCTTCTTGTTCCTAGCCATCTATTACGAGTCAACGGAAGGAGAAAGGACTGCAGCGACAAAGACTACTGAGCCTCTTGTTCCTAGCCATCTATTACCAGTCAGAAAAGCTAAGAATCCCTTGAAAAAAGGATGGGCACGACGTCCGTAGTTAATGATTCTTAAAGCAATACTACCTGCAATTGCTTTGCTTTTTGAAACATTTCAACATCTGAAATAACTCGTTAAAAATATACATACTCATACACATTTTAGAAATTGTAACTACACAAAATTTTCCTTACATACACACATTCAATTCAATCCCCATAGGACTCAAGTTCATTTCGATATAAAGCGAAATCCATAAAGCAAGTTTCTGTTCAGATCAGAGTTGAAGAACAAAATATAACAAGAGAAAAGAAAAGACCTTATAAGCCTCGTGTGAATCTGCACTCTGCAGTTTTGAGAAGACAGAAGAAAGTGTAAATGGAGGGAATTCCATTATTATTCAGAAACAGATACTTCACACATCACTCTTCTTAAAACCTCCCGAGGCTCGAAACCCGGTACCACAATTCTCCACATCCGAACTCGCCATTTACACAATGAAATAAAAGGGGTATGCATGAAGTTATCCAGTCAAATTTCGCTGCATATAAGAGAGAAACTATTTGAAGCATTCGCAAGAATTCAAACTGCGAGACGAAACCAACCATGTGCATTTCCATCAAGACTCTGGGGCAGGTGGACCGGTAGGTGCGGGGGGTTTCAAAAGTGGCTGGAGGGCTTTCACGACGATGCTCATATTTGGTCGAAATTCGGATTCATACTGCACACACAATGCAGCTACAGCTGCTAACTGCATCACCAAACAAGAAAAGTGGATTCGTTAATAAGCTGAACAAACTCCAAGCTTATATACTTTTTGTTCCAATGAGTACCTTTGCAACTCCTTTAGGAGGGTATTCTCCCTTTAGTCTTGGATCTACACATTGCTTCACTTTGTCCTCGCTTAGCCTCGGAGTAGCCTAAAGGAATCAAATACGTCAAGCTATATTTTGAATACAACAACTGTCACTAATTGGACAGGAGGGCAGATAATGTTTTTCCAGTGCGTCTAAAGCATAACAGCCTTTTCGGAGCTGACATGGAGGGCTAGCCTTTGCAAGGGCACCTTACTTGCCTCCTCGTTTTGAGAAGGGATCCTCGGAACAGTTCTTGAAAGACTTTTCAAGCACACTGAGAGGATACGAATGAGAAAAAATTAACAGGGAATATACAAAACTCACCCAGGTGACTAAACTTTGTTGTCCACGGGGCATTGTGTGATCAACAGGTTTCCTACCAGTCAAAAGCTCAAGTAGAACTACGCCAAAGCTGTATACATCGCTCTTTTGTGTTAGCTGTCCAGTCATTGCATATCTGCAGAAAGACAATCCATTATCATTTCTTTAGGTTTCTGGTTAGGTTAATAATAAAGGGTTTGCATCAATGAAAAATTGAACACACAAGATTAAGACATTGCTTGAAATTTTATTTGTTAAGAATAGTGATAAAAATGCTATTGAACAAGATTCTCAAAAGCACAAAAGTTTCCCGAACTATCTATTTAGAGGTCTTCATACAATCAACCAAGAACAAGAGGAGAGTTTTAGAAACATTACTCAGGAGCATGGTATCCAAAAGTTCCCAAAACTCGAGTTGAATGAAGACGGGCTGCCATATCAGGGGCTTGATTGGAGAGGTTAAAATCAGCTACCTTAGCTTTAAAATCCTCGAAAAGAAGCACATTGCTGGACCTGATATCCCGGTGTATAATAGCCGGTTGGACCTTCTCATGCAAATATTCTAGCCCTTTGGCCGCATCAACTGCAATTCTCACTCGCTGCACCCAGTCGAGCACTGGACCAGGTTGTGCTCCTTGTACTCCCTTCCTTCCTTCAATCATGAGAGGGACTTATATCAGTTGCCTGATCTTCAATCAGTTATAAGTAACATATCCATATAGATAAGTTAAGAGGATGGGATACCATGTAACACATCATGCAAAGATCCCATGGTTGCATATTCATATGCCAATACACGAAGATTTCCTTCAACACAATATCCAAGCAATTCCACGAGATTTTCATGTTTCAATTTTGATACTGTAGAAACCTGGCAGTCAAAGGATATTGAAACACCATATATTAGGTCGTGATATCAAACAGGAAATTCACTATGGATAAAATCTTCAAAAAAATAATTGACAAACCTGAGTCAAAAACTCAACGTTACTGTCAGGCTCAGACGAAACATCGAGCTTTTTTACAGCCACATTTTTCCCATTAGTCAAGGTCGCATAGTAAACTCTACCATAAGAACCTTCTCCAATCAATGCTTTGGACCCAAAATTATCAGTTTTTTCTTTCAGTTCATCCGGGGAGAGTGCAGGCACTTCAATTGTTGGTGCTGCCTTTTCTGTTCCATCTACAACAGGAGCTGGCACTTTTGAGGCCTTTGGGCGACCTGAATGCATCAAATATGGTACAGCTTCAGCGGAACAAGCATATTCGGGAAAGGGGTAAGAGAAGAAAAATGAATAGGACATACCCTATTGTTCTAAAACGCCCAATTGAGTGAATTAGCAATAAAATTTCAAAAGATATACATAAAAGAGTAAATATGTTGAGTCAATTGGGAAACAAAAGACAGACAGAAATATATATAGAAACTAGGAAGTTGAGACACAAAAAAAAAAAATTATAGACCTCACTAAGACAATAGGGGAAAAACAAAGAAAAAATGTATATGTTATAACCTCACTACGGAGCACTGATTTGTGCGCTTGGATAAGGTGTGAGATCTCACATTGGTTGGAGAGGGAAACGAAACATTCTTTATAAGATTGTGAAAACTTCTCCCTAGCAGACAGCGTTTTAAAAACCTTGAGCAGAAACTCGAAAAGAAAAGCCCAAAGAAGACAATATCTACTAGCGGTGAGCTTGGGCTGTTACATAACGTCTCCTAGTCTAATGCTAAAGGAGTTGCTAACATGTGTTGACTGCACCAGAAACTGGTATGAACATGAACAAACTAAATTTAAGAGATTTGCACCAATCTATAGAGTGGGTAAGCAGAATAAATTTCTTTATGAACCACATAGAAACTATCGATCTATTCCAGTCGGGTAGGCCATCTGGGGGTAGACTTTTTTTAAAAACAAGATACAAAAATTTTCTTTGAACAAATAAAAATTTATGAGAAGACTTTTACAGATCAATGTGTTCCTCCTAAATCCAAATATTCAGACCAACAACCAGAGAAGTCCAATAGTTTCAACCAGCACAGTGCTGAATACTGTATAAATAAACGGTCATGTATGTGCAGAAGAAACATTATCCTTAGAGCAATGTGTCTACTCAAGAGGTTCATTAATTTGAAAATGTTAGCGTGGACGAAAGTACATAGAAGATCAAAGTGTTCATAAAGTAGCTAAGAACACTAACCATCTCCAAAATTATTGGGGCTTTTCAATTGCTCATTTTCATTTGTTTCATTAGGATCTTCAACTTGAAAAAGACAACAAAACCACTTGCGCATTCTCACTTTCTTCCTTCAATATTGATTACCCTCAGTACTTCTGTTATCCGGATGTAATAATAGGTAGCCAAGTGGAGGGGCATAAGCCTGCACAATCATGCCACAGTTTCATTAAGAGTGTAATGGAAGTGTTATTTATTAACAATAATAAACTCGTCCAATATACTCCATCTAGCTAGCTAACAAGCAGTTCATAATAACAAGGATTTAACAGGTTGCATAGAAACGATTAATGGCTTTCTAAACAACTTGATGTAATTGAAGAAATTCACCTGGCATCGAATTGGGTAAACAAAAACTTTTTGGATGAAAATCACTTCATTATTATTATTTATCATCCTCAAGATATTTCAGAAACTGATACTAAAGAGATTTAAATTAGTGAATTTCAAAGAAAAGGAATATAATGTTATAAAATTGAGGCAGGGTCGTAAAAGAGGAAAAAAGAAACCCGTAATCTCCTGATGAGATGGATTATTGTTGTCACTAGCTAGCAAATCCCTAATGAGACTCCAAGGCTTCGATTAAAAAAGCAAGAGAAATCAAAATCAGAACACGATACGAAACATCCAAGAAAAAAGGATTATAAAAACAAATCCCCAAATCAGCGTGAACCGAAAAAAAAAAAAAAAAAAAAACTACATCAATACGCGTTTTGAAACAAATCAAAGAATCAAGCGGCGAAAACTCAGCAGAAATTTACCGAATAAAGAAAGTTATAAACGAACTGAATATAAGAAATTGGTACCAGAAATGAACAGATTGGAAACTCGAAATCAAAACGAAACAGAAATTGAAGAACAAGAGAGAGAGAGAGATAGAGAGAGTACCTGTAGTTGGTATTGGGGTCTGGGAATTGATGGGGTTTTTTAGCGTTTGGATTTGGATTCAAAGTGAAGAAAAGGGAAGAAACGGAAAATTAAAAAAAAAAATGGAATGACAGAGAGGCAAACGCCGACGCCGAGCTGATGACTCTCTTTCTCTCTCTTCCTTTTGTTTTGAAGAGCGAGGAGAGAGAAAATAGGAGGAGGCAACAAAAAGACGAACTCCCACCTTTCTCTATTGTTCTTTCAATGTTCAACGCATGTGGATATTTTTAATTATTTTTAAATTATTTTTAATTATTTTTAATTCAGATGATAATGTTTTTCTTCCTACAAATTTGATTGTGTGATATTTTGGTGGGAGCACGTGACATCTAAGCATCATCGACTATGATTAATTTCAATATTTTTATCAAGAGTCTGAGAGTCGAGATTTCAATATGATGATCGCACGTTTTTTCGTGAAGAAATTTGTTGTTGAATCAAATTGGAAAGAGTAGTTTCAGGCGTTTTTTTCAAGAAATGGTAACTGATTTGAGTTTTGTTTGAAAATTTTTGAAAAAAATTGTACAAGACGCAAAGTGACATGTGTCTCGCTGAGAGTTGGTGAATGCATATAGTATCGGAGGTGACACGTGTCTCTCAACAGGAGGCGCAGTGCGTCGTAATGCTACCAAGTCACCCAAACCACTTAACTTGATCTGAGTTCCACACTTGTGTCCGAACCACTCTGCATCTGACCTAACCTGGCTTTGTGTGTGCCATGTGTCAATATAGGAAAAATTGAGGAAAAACTAATCCAACACATGCCCTTAGACCTGAAATAACCAATTGGTGCACGTGAGTGGTACAATTGGAGCATGAGTTCTTCTTTAGAAGTGCATCGTCGCTCGTGAGTTGTGCGCGTGGATGTCCTCCTACGTGTGTAATCTTTATTTTGTCATGTTCGACCTATGTTCGACAGTTTTTTGTTCCGACAATAACATTAGTTTTACTTGAAATAGAACTTATAAGGGAAGTTTCAAGAAATTTGGAGCTTCCAACAAGTGGAAAAGTAAGCTCGAAAAAGGCACGCTTCATCCAAGTAAGTATGTAATACCCTAAAAGGAGCCTAAAGAAAAGGCACATAAAGGACGTTAAGAAGGTAGCATTATTGCCGCCCAATAAAGTTTCATATGGATTTAGGGCCATTGGAAAAGGATTGGAAAGGAAAAAGTAAGCCGAAAGGGTAAAATTGTCATTTTTACCATTTTGAAGAAATTTCTCAAATTTTCAATTCCTTTATCTATAAGGAATTTCAAGATGGTCAAATGATAAAATGATCAGCCATGGTAAAGAATATTTTAAAAAATTTTGAATTTTTTTAAAAAATATTCGAAAAATGGAAAAATATCAAAATACCCTTGAACTTCAAAGAATTATGAAAATGTCACGGATCAAAAATCAGATTTGCAGAGTGAGCATCCTGTGGAAAATATAATGTATTTTCATTGTTCACCGTTGAATCTTCATCAAATCTGAGTATGTTTTAGAGGAGACAACTCATCAAATCTAATGCCTAGAATTTAAAATGGAGACCGGTTGTCCATTGATCCGAGAAGATATTTCCAGCGAAATATTCATAAAACTCAACCTCAAATTCACGATGATTTCGGAGGTTTCAATGGTTGTTTAAGCTCCCTCTAAAGTTTGAAGTAGGGGCTTTCATTTGGAGCAAGAATCGACCGTGAGTCATAGTCCACCATTTTCCTACTCAAATTTTAGGTCACTTACTCTCGGATTTCTTACAAATATGAAAGCCATAGTCCACCATTTTCTTTCAAACTCGTTTTTTACACCTTCTAAATAAGATTACCCACAAGTTTGGTAAAGGAATCGAATGTTAAAGATGCCTCTAACATAGCTCCCCAATTCGACCTACCATTAGAGGAAGGAGGTTGAAACTTGAAAATTCAATTCGAGTTTACACGCAAATTTGTCAAAAGAAAAAAAAATAGTTTGGAAATATGGAAATTTTGAACGGAGGAATCAAATGCATAGGTAACAACACGTGAGAGAGAGATTTTAGAAATTTATAACTCCTAACAAGCAAAAAAGCTAGCACGAGAAGGCACATGTCATCCAAGTAAGTAACCACACATACTTTAGACAAGTAATACTGGTAGGGATCGCTAGGACGTGGTAGCATGCGAGTATTTCTTACTTTAGGTGGTTAGAAACTGGATCTTAAGGACTTCGAAATGACATTTTTGGATAAGTATGCATTATATGTATGTTATGGTAAAATTAACGTTATGCCCTTAGGTTGAGATTTCAAAGAAACATGTTGTTTTATGTATTATGCTAAGGTAGGAAGAGAATATGCATGACTAAAATACGAGTTCGGCAATATGAATCAGTATGTTATGCATGACGTACGAAATTACCAAAATGCCCCTTTGATGAGATCTATGGTGAATGTTGTTTGATATGCTTCCCATTGTGTTGAAAAGGAGATCGGATATTGCAATATGTGCTCTGGGTGATTAATAGATGTTATTTATCCGTTGAGCTTGTTTGCTTGTTTGTGTGCATGATATAATATGTCTTAGTTCCAGGTGTTTGACTGTGCGTTCTCCCTGTGGAGCATGTTTATTTGCATAGAGCTAGGTTTGCTAGACGATGACCTAGGTCAATGTAACGATTCGAGTTTTTGAAAATAAAATAAAATAAATAATTAAATGGTCACATGAAATCTCCCTGGAAATCACGGAATTTTCGGTTAGACATTTATTGCCTAATAGAAACATTCTTATTTCTGTAAGTTTTCTTATTCTAAAACCCTAGAATGCCTTATTGGGAAATGTTTTGAGATTATTTTTATATTCCTATGCCCAACCTTTTACATCCCTTGAAAAAGATTTTCTCTCCAAACTTTTCTCTCAGAACACTGGGGTTGCTATTTTGGAAAAAGGATTCGAGTAGAAGCAAGATATAGACATCGGGATCGCTGTGCTTGTGTCGAAGACGCTGCATGACCAGCAAAAGCAAGAAGTTGAGTCAAGGGTCGTTGGTGACGGAAAGGCGTCAGAATAGGTGAAGGAGTCGGTGCGTCATCGGAAGTGGGGAGGCAGAAATTAGGGTTTCGCTTTCTGACGGGTAAGGAAGACGTGGGTTGGAATCGGGTCGGGTGCCTCTGAACCAGCCCACGGATGAATACGGACCGTGTTTCCATCGGCGGCCCAACTCCACAGACGGATGTCCAAAGAACCTGCGTACGGTGGCTCGGCTCCGTCAACTCCCGCAGCTCAACTTGGCGGCTTGGTTGGTCAACTTGGTAGCTCAGCTTATCGGCTCGATATCACTATGATATATCGATTCCAAGGCTTTTAGCCCTTCTAAAGCCGTTTCTGCCCTTAGTTTTTCTATCTGAGGTCAATATGGTTTCTAACCGTCAAAGACAGATTGTGCTGGGAGTTTATTTGGATAAATAGCATGAGATTTAGCTAGGGTATATTATGAAAAGTTCATAAATTTTCATGTGGTTATTATAGAACGTAATTAACAGTTAGAATTAGCTTATTGTGAGTGACTTCGACGAAGACAATCGAGGTAAGTGGCCTTACTGTTGGAGTTAGCTTACTACGTGTTGTATGATGGTGCGTGCCCTATGGCCCCTGCATGCACCATATTTTATGTGAGATGACTATATGATGTATGGATTATGTGACCGTTTACGCTACGAAAAGTTATGAATTATGTTGAATGTTTACACTATGAAAAGTTATGGATTATGTTGACTGTTGACGCTATGAAAAGTTAAGGATTATGTTGAATGTTTACGCTATGAAAAGTTATGAATTATGTTGACTGTTGACGCTATGAAAAGTTATAGATTATGTTGACTGTTGAATGTTTACGCTATGAAAAGTTATGGATGATGTTGACTGTTGACTGTTTATGCTATGAAAAGATATTTGATCTACTAGTATTATATGCTATGGATATACGTAGTATTATCGAGTCATGCCATGAAATGCTTATGGAACTGGAATGTATTTCCATGTTATGTAATATGTCACGTAATGTGAGTTATGTGATATGTCATGTAATGTAAGAAACGTATATGTGATGTTAGCAATGCTCATGTAATGCCATGATAGGTATGTTAAGGGACCTCATGCATACATGTATGTCACTTGCATAGGGATACTTCCCCTTTATGTTACGAAAGAATGAAATACGATATTTATGTTCGTCACGATATCATGCGGGTCATTTTCTGTTTCGTGGTGTCCTACGATGTGTAATACGTTGTGCCCGACCAAGCCAGGCCCAAGGGGTATATATACGAGCCTGCCTGGTGGGTCCATGTGTGCATACATGGGCCGTGTGTGAAGGAGTACCACACATTCAACCCTACCTAGAATAGAAAAGCACCCAAGGCCATGTAAAGTTTACGAAAAGTTAGATCCCGTCCATATGTTGCATGTGTTTGCATTTCTAACATCAGTAGTGGGGTGACTTACAGAGTATTTCATAAAATACTCCAGCCACGTGCTACATACATTTTTCAAGTAAAGGCAAAACACCAATGTATGGTTGACGGTGGAGCTGAAGATACCATAGAAGTGAACGAGGGGCATTTTTAGTAGTTTACGTCTATTTGACTGTTTTAAGTTAAGCATTAAACATTGTTTTATTTTGATTTATTTTGAATTCAGTGACTGAAGGTTTTATTTTTGGAGATAGATTTGTTTTGGATTTTTGAATCTTTATGAAAAACTTTGTTGTGTTGTCCAAGGTTATTTATGATGAGCTTCCGCGTAATGAATTATGTATGTATGGGTGACATCACTAATTAGGTTTGAAAATTAGGGGCGTTATAGTCAGGATGATAGACTGTGCACCTTAAGATCGTGAGTGACAGTCAGAGGGTCTAGACCCTAGTGCTCCTAGATTAAGAAAGACTCGAGGAGTCAGAACAGAGCAACCTGACGCCAAAAGCCCGCTTAAGCTACCTAGCTACCCTAGGAATCCAATAAACCTTCTCAGCTCCTAGATATGATCAAGGAGAAGTTTAAATTATGGATTACGTACTTAGGTGATCGATAGGTATATCTCTCTAGCAAAGCATGCATGAGAGAACTCATTTAATATTAGGGCGGTACAGCCAGTGCGGTATACACGTTGACTTACGTCAAAGCGTTCCCAGTAGACCCTGCAACCCAGGATCGTGAGCGGGCTATCAGAGGTCTAGATCTGAGTGTACCTAGAGACTTGGATTAGCCCTGAGGAGGTAACCCCAAGCATTCTTGAAACGAGAGATGAGATTTAAACCGCCTAGAAGCCCCTAAGAACCTAGGAGACCTCCCCAGCAACCAAGGACAACCAAGGTAGTTCTTCGGGCTGATAGTAGTGTGATGGTGTCATCAAAGTCTCTGCTACCTATCCACTCCAGTACTCGCTCCATTGAGATTGTACTTGGGTAATCATACTGTCGAAGTAGACACATGCCAAATAGGGGACCTATGTCAAGACGACTAGGTGCCCAAACCATGTGAAAATAGCTCGTTGTCTTCTAAACAAGGCCTCTAGGCTATAAACTCGTTCCTAGAGGGGCGCATGGGACCACGTAGGTTGACCCAGTAGCTGCCCAGCACATGGGAGTGTTTCCCTCCCAGCTTTGGTAACTTTATGGTCCTGTGGAAGGATTTCCAGCTAATCATCCATGGATGATGAGAGCAGGTTAGCACACACCTCAATTCAAGTCACTGGTCATTCACTACGTAAGCAAATCAAGCTTTCATGGTCAAAGAGCATAAATATTGTAGCAACTTAGTAAGAAAAAGGTAGCTTCCAAGTCGTTAACCATTGGTACAGTATCATCCATGCTTCTACTTCCCTTACCACTCTGGTATTAGTACCATTGAGTCGAGCCTAGGCTGATTAGGGTTGTGTGACCAATAGTTTAGTTGGATTAGCTTGCACAACATATTCATCCTGAGAGGGGACGTAGAGTTATGCAGGCAGTCTTAATAGCTAGCAAGCACAAGGGGTGCTCTCCCAACCTTTGATGACTAGATAGTCCTATGGGTAGGGTTCACCAGCTAACCTCCCATGGATGATGAGAGCAAATTAGCACACACCACGTTGTCCCCATTAGAGCGAGAGTTTTACAAGGTAGCACTTTGACCCAAGATACCAATTAAATGTTGTTTAAGTAGAGTAAGCTACCAAAGTCTAAGAGCAGAAATATAGTTCACCCCATAGAAGAGATTTGTCGCCCAGAAGACCTGCGACGCTAGAATGGGTGCACTACCCCCTCCTAACTAGAGTGGGTTCGTGAGCAGCTAAAGTACTACTTGAAACTTCTAGGCACCTTAGATATTCAGGTAGCAGTAGAGACTAGGCCCGAAATTCCTAGAGCCCAGAGTAAAACTCATGGATATCTACTAGGGTAAGGATGCAATGAGAGTCTACAAGTAGGTTGCTTACTAAGTATATTTATATACTCCCCCTTTTCTCTTTCTTTTTTGGGTGTTCGTAGACTGCCATTCGAGGCAAAGGAGCATTCGAGATTTTTGTAGTCATGGAGGGGTTCGTTTCGGAGCATCAGTCCGTCTTTGTGTTCAAGTTTTTTATATTTTGTTTTGCAATGGTATCTCAAACCCATTTTTCCTTTTTGTAATAAATTCAAACAATATCATCTTATAATTGGATTCCTTCTTGTATTTTATTTCGGTGTTGTTGTCTTTATTTCAATTTAAATTTTATCGGGTTTTCATCTTATGTTTTATTTTACTTCTATTTTTATTTGTTTTGACATTCATCTTTTTAATCACGGTCCAAAATTTAAAACCTAAAAAGTTGAGTCGTGTATTCGAGTGATAGCCAAGCAGACTTCGTGGAAGAATAGGAAATTCAACCTCGTTGGAGAAGTTAGAGTGAGAAGATTAAATATCTACTCGAACTTTCTCTAACTTTATCTTAAAAGTATGGTTGTTTAAACTTTAAATTTTTGTTTAATTCTAAATAAATCAAAGATGATCCAAGCTTCCATTGTAGGTTTAATATGGCTATTCTCTACTTAGATCCGATCAGTTGTGTATAAAAGAAAATATTTTTGGACCCTAAACCCGAAACCCTAAACCCTAAACTAAACCCTAAACCCTAAGCATGAGTAACGAGTCGTGTTAGGTTTTCTTTGTTTGCATGCATTTCCATTCTAAAGTTATTTTTAAAGGGTACTCTTTTTGTATATATATATATACACGCGCAAAATTAGATCATCCTACCCTTCACAATAATTTAGAATATCCCAAATATTTTATCTAAATATCTTTTAAAAAATTTCAATAAATTTGATCAATTCAATCCAATCCAACCTAACCCAACCGGTATGGATTGAGTTGGATTATGAACTTATTTGGATCGGGTTTGATTCAAATAAATGAAAATTTATTATTAAAAGCTAGATTGAGTTGAACCGAACCATTTGAATTTATTGTTAATTTTTTTAAAAAATAGATACATGTAATTATTTTATTTTTATTTAATTTCATAATTTTATACAATTGTCTTATTTATTTATTTTACAAGTGTAGCATAAGAAAATGGCTATGTCGTGAAAGTAGCAAGTCAAATGTGTCACAAGCTACAAATATTCAAACAATCCTCTAGTACTTTGCTAGATTGTAACCTCGGTGCACCTAGTATAGACCTCCCGAAGAGAACGGAACTTAATGGCTAGTATACTCAAATACTTTGTTTTCTCAAAAATAGGCTTACAATCAAGATACCATCGATTAAGGTATGATTGTTATGATTTTATTGCGATGTCTCGTGGACTCTCCTATGCTCCTAGAGTTTCAATGGATATCATGAACTCGGTCTCGAGAGTTTACTAATCTCGTTTGTGATGGGTTTATAAACGTTATATTGTTGTATTCTAACACTAAGAAGCAATATGAGGAACACCCTAGACAAGTGATCGATGGATGTAAAGCCTACAAAGAGAGGTCAAACAAAAGACCTCCAATCTAAATTAACGAGCATAGATGGGGTATTACAAAAATATGTGTGTAAAGTGTCGCAGTCATGTTTATTCAATGCGTGTTATTTCTGCGTGTCGGATATCCTGGACATGCTAGTCCTAGACATGTTGTTCATGGCCGCATGTTTCATTCAAACTCTTTTTAGTTACTTTCGTGTTAGATAGATCTTTATTATTCTTGTTGTATCAATACAATGGTGTCTAATCGATCACCATAATCACATCTACACCTACCAAGATTGCAATGCCTTAAAGTGTAAAAGAACGGGATGAGATTAGTTGTCAATTTTTCATGTCTAGGTCATATGCTATCAAAGTCGTGGTTGTTACTTATTCAATTTTAGCTTATAACATTGATTTCTTTCAAATTGTTTTCAAAGCATTCCCTCGCTCACGTTCTCTAAAAACATTTCTTTCAAACGTGACTCAAGACTCGATCATACCTCAAGCTTGTCCGCAAAGTCCGACTTTCGTACGGCTGACTTGTTCGTCAGGTTAGAATAGATGTTGCACAATCACTATCTCGCTGCCACAAGAGTGCAATTGTGACATAACAAACGTGTACTTTGATACTATGTATGATCATCTCACCCGACCGAACTCCCTCAATGCATACATCATAACTAGAGTGTACAGTCTAAAGCCCACTACTAGTAAATATTATCCTGTTTTCTCTTTCGGGTTTTCCCTCAAGGTTTTTAAAACACGTATGCTAGGGAGAGGTTTCCACACACTTATAAAGAATGGTTCGCTCGGTGGGATCTCACAATCCACCCCCTTCAAGGCCTAATGTCCTCGCTGGTACTCGTTTCCCTCTCCAATCGATTTGGGATCTCTCAAAGAGTGACCCATCACCATCTCTACTACTACTTACATTCTAAACGTCTTACTCCTCAAACAATTCTCATTGTCATGCTAATAATAAAATGTTGATGATAAGCCGACGAGAAGATAATCGTTAAATCTTGATACGATAACTCCAAGGCTGAAACTAACACGTCGACAACATACTCTAAAACTAAGGGATTTGATTATTAATCAGAATCTCAATTTTCTTGTACACACCGACTCTGTATGCCTATTTGTATTATTAGGCTTAGATTAAATATATGAAACTCCTATGAATCAATCAATGAATAATAAGAAGAAAAGTGAGAAAAACAGGGCATAGATCTTATCTTCCAACATGATTCAACAAATAAAGGAGCAGAGCAAATCCTCTGTTCTTCTATTTTGCCTCCTCCAGATTTTCTTTCAGAATGGCCCTTTGAATCACAACCTGAAAGCACACACAAACATAGATATATAGATATCATTCATTTATCAACAAAAACTGCTCCAGGAGGGGAAAGAAACAACATAAAATTGACCTTTCAACGTAGGGCTCAGGGGGAAACCAACTGCAGAAAATCAGCAACGGCTCCAATGCGCACAAGCTCATCATCTTGTTCGCAGTTCAAACATGCAGTTTCCTTTGAATAATCTGAAGAGAGGAGGGGGGAATGTTACCAACTTACCAACAATTCAAGTCTGCTCAAGAATATAATGGCATACTGACTTGGCGCCATGACTCGTGACACAAGTATAATGCTGAGGGCGGCTACAATCTTATAGTGTCATGTTCTGTTTTTCATTTGGTGCAAAACTAAATCATAAACACTCCTAGCAGCCATAATTACAACACAAGTGGAACATAACAAAAAAACATTCACCTGGCGAGGCTAACACTAGTCACTAATCATGTCTAAGATGAATAAAACGTAAGAACTAGACTTGAACCAATAAAAGAACAAAACGCAAACTGAATGCCATAGATCATAGAACATCTACGAACTCCTAATCACAGAAATAAATTCTAGCACCTAGTTCCAAGCGCAAGGAGGAGATTAAGTCCTATTTTGATACTTAAACTTGTATGCTTATTTCATTTTGGAATTTTCAATCTTTCAGTTTTAGCGCCTGAACTCCGCCCATGATGATCAGAAACTATTTAAGCCACTTCCATTTGTAGTTTCTTGAGTTGAATCGGGTTGAGGGACGATAGAAAGGACTAAAATCAAATATTTAAAAGTATAGTGATCAAAATAAAATAAGAATAAAACTTTAGATGCCAAAATGGTATTCAAACCTAAGCAAATGGATGGTATAATGTTAAGAACCACTCATAGAAGAAAATTCAATCAGAAATATGTATTCTTACCCCTTCTCCAAAGTCCGGACCCCGAATAACGCAAAGCTACAGATTTCCGTCCAACTTAACTTCCGACTCACAGGCAATATCAGAGGAATCAAATCTGTCCATAGCTGCAATAGTTCTTCATGGGTCGCATAACTTCAAAGGTTCTCTTGAGTGCATGGTAGAACCCTCCAAAATGGTTGCCACTGCTGAATTATTGAGCACACTCTCGGAGGCATTCATATAATCCACGGGCAGAGGACCAAAAAAAAAAAAAAGAAAAAAGAAAGATACAGCTGCACAAATCTCTTCAAGATGCGTCTTCCCGTTGCAACCAGTTGATATCCTGCTATATGAAAATATTTTTTGTGTTGAGGTCGGGAGATTCGAACTTTTGACCGTATATGCCTAAACTAGCTAGAAGAAACTATTTGAACAACACAACAAAAGAAACACATTTTAAAAGTAAAAAGAAATCAGAGTGGTCAAGACACATACCATTTGACATATGCTATCTGACAACTGGAGTGCTTCTTCCCACCTTCTAACTTTGACGAGCCCCATAATAAGGTCGACAAATGTACCAAGATCTGGAATAACACCCTGTCTTATCATATCATTATATAACTCGAACGCCTGATCAATCTTCATTGCCGTAGAAAAGCTGTAAATCAAAGTTGTGTACATATTTTTCTTAGCAGCCATAGACATTGAAGCTGATATAACCTCTTTGTGGAGCTCCAGTGCCACTTCCAGTCTTCCTGCCTTAACAAAGTTATCAATCAAAACCCTGTACAGCAGAATAATTGGGGTAGCATCATTCTTTTCCACTTCCTCTAAAAGCCCGAGAGAGAGAATGAACTCCCGGTTATAGCCTTCAACAACCTTACAGTAGCTCGATACATGTTTTGGCCAGTATGTTTGTTTCATTTCATCCAAAAGTGCATAGGCCTCATCTAAACGGCCAGAAGCACAGCAATGGTTGATCAACACCGTGTAGGTGACAAAATTCGGAGAACAGCCTTTCGAGCCCATTTCCCTGAAAAGCTCGAGGCATTTGTCAACTTTACCAGCTTTCCCAAAGCCATCAATCATTGCAGTGTAGGTCACAACATTTGGTTTACATCCCTTCTCTTCCATCATCAACATAAGTTTATAAGCTTCATCTGTCTTTGCCACTTTACAAAGTCCATCAATCATCTCTGTGTAGATAACAACATTAGGAGCACAAGAATTCTCTAACATTTTGGACAACACTTTCAATACAAGATCTAGACGCTTATCCTTGAACAATCTATCGATAAGAGAGCTATACGTATAGACGTTAGGGTTATACCCACGCTCTACCATCTTAACAAACACCTCTTGTGCTTCATCTAACTTTGCAGCCTTACAAAAGCCATCAATAAGTGCATCATATACAATGTTGTTTGGTTCACAGCCTTCCAAAAACATCGTTTCCAATAAGTCACATGCATCTTTGACTTTATGGGCCTTGCATAAACCATCCACCAAAGCTCCATATGTAACAACATTAGGCTTTTCAGACACGTTATTTTCTGTTTTAAAATACATATCGACATCGGGAATGTCTGCATCTCCTCTCATTCTTGCATAAATCTGGCAAGCTTTTTCTATATTCCCTGATTTACAATATCCATCAATTAAAGCTGTATATGTAATAACATTAGGAATACAACCCTTGGCTATCATTACCTCAAAAAGTTCATTAGCGACCGAAACCTTCTTAGCCTTAAGATATGCATGGATGAGGGTTGTATAAGTCACCACAGTAGGTTCACAGCCATCCCTTACCATTTCGTCTAGCCAATTGTGAGCTTGTTGAATGAGGCCAGCTTTCGAAAAACAATCAATTAAAATTGTGTATGTATAAACATCAGGAACCATACCAGCCCCTTTCATTTCTTTAAAAAGCAAAAAGGCATTTTCTACCCTTGAGGCATTACACATAAAACCTATCACTTCAGAATATGTAGATCTATCAGGAATGAAACCATTACCCATCATTTCATGGATTACTTTATACGCTTCCTCGAATTTCCCAAAGCCGCAAAGGCATCGAGCAAAGCTTACAACATTGACCTTATTTAGAACAGTTCCGGAAGAACACATCTCGTTGTACGCTTTCTCAGCCAACTCAAATGTAATTGGCCCAGGTAATTCTTTACCGTTACAAATACCGCCAATGAAGATATTGTAAACCACATAGCCAGGTTTGCATTCACATTTTTCCATTTTCTTAAGCAACTTATAAGCATACGAAAAATCGCCTGATTTGCAATAAGCATGAACAAGAGAATTAAATATCGTATAACTCGGGAAACAGCCTTCTGCAATCATCATGCTTAGAATTCTCTTACATCGACCCAACTGTTTTTTATTCAAACAGCCACAAAGCAAGATCTTATAAGTCTGAGCATTAGGGATGCAAGAACTCGACCGCATCCTGTTCAAAAAATCCATAGCTTCTTCAAAAAACGAAGCGTTGCACAGTCCAGATATCATCTTCGTATAAAGAATCGTATTAGGGACAAAATCTTCTTTCTCAATTAACGAGAGGGCCTCTCTCCATTTGCCCACTTTGCAGAGAGCTTGAGCAAAACGACCAAGAGTAAACTCATCCATATTGAATCCTAACTCTGACATTTCTCTATGAACCAAATAAGCAGTGTCCAACTTATCTGCTCTAAGAAAGACTTGAATTAAAGCATTATAAGTTAACCGGGTAGGCTTGTATCCAAAGTCCTTAAGCCTCCCGAGCTCTTCCAATGCTACATTCCAAAACCCATTCCGACAACACTTCCTAATCAACACATTAAGCAACTTCCCAAGCACCTCTTTGTCATCATCCTTAATTTCTCGAAGAAACTGCTCGGGTACTCGATCATAGCTACCACATTCATAAACATCTAACAACGCATTGTACACTGACGCAGTATGATTGTAACCAATTTGTCGACCAGCCCATAAAAAGAATTTGACACACAATTCAGGATTTCTCAAAAGACCCAAAATCTCAACCACCAAATCCGGATTCAAATTCTGCCTAAACTGCCTAAGTAATTTTTGGGTTTTGTCCCCGAACCCATCATCACTATTACGAATTGTATCTAAAATCGAAATGGCATCGTTTGAAATCTTACCAGACTTGAGCGTCGGCTCTGAAGAAGGCGAGTCGGCATGAGAATCCAATAACGAACCACGCAGCAAAGAGACTTCTGGGGCCGAAAAGCATTCGGCACGCGAACCCTCAGACGGAAGCGACTCGTCCGGATCAACCAATCCTTGGAGATCGTCCGGAGAAGTGGAGAAGTGGGCAATGGAGGAGGAAGGCGTTGGGCGATATAGAGTGATGTTAGGGAGGGCAGCTCTGAAAGAATCGGAGTACACCGGAAATGGGTGAAAGGAGAAGATGGGGTTGGATCTAATTGGGGATGAAATTAAGGAGAGTGAGAGAAAGTGGAGGGATTTGAGCCCCCTTCTGCTCATTACGCGCAGCGGGGAACTTGGAAATGAGATAGTAGGCTGCTGGGGTTTTTGGAGGGTTTACTGAGGAAAGGGAAAATCACACTATAATCATGGTGGAAGCCTTGCAGTTTTTTTTTTTTTTTTAGTCCCAACCCAACTTCAAAATTTTCACAACCCAACCTTCTATTTTTGGGTTGAGTTCCAGGTGAATTGTCGAGTTGTCAAAAAAAATTTTAAGTTTTATTTATCCACATTTATAATTATTTGGACACAATCTTAGATAAAATATATTAAAAGTCCACAAACAAACTCAAATCAATCTATAATTATTCATATAAAGCGAAATTGGTAACCTATTAATATAGTTCAACATTATCATAAAATTAAAGGCAGCTAAATATCGACATTTTTGGTAATATATTAACATAGTTTAACATTGTCATAAAACTAAATACAGCTAAATACTGTCATTTCTTGAGAATTTGCTAAAGTCATGAAATTAAATAAATAAACCTGTGGTATATAACAAAAATAAAAATATTAATAAAAAAAATAATATAAAAGAAATTAAACAAAATAATAATAAAAAAATGTATATCATCGAACTCGAGCGTGAGTGTCCTTAGAGAAGTAAGTACTACTCTAACAAACCTATTAATACAAAAGATTCTTAATATAATTTATATATTTTTATTTGGCTTGGGTCAACTCGAAGGTTTTATCTACGAACCTAAAATCGAATTGATTCAGTTCGGGTTCAGGAAAATGAACCAACTCTACCAAAATACTAATCCAACACAACTCAATCTTTATAGTTTAGGTTGGGTTGGTCCAGATTATCCATTGTCGGGTTGAATGTACACCCCTGCTACTTACCTTGTCTCAAAGGTAATTATAATATCGGTAACTTTTAATTCTTAAACTAAAAGAAATTTAAAAATATTTCTTATTGTTACCCGTTTATCTTTTTTTTTCAATTTCGAAAATATTTTAAAAGTTTTATTAGGGTCATTTCAAAAATAATTAACTGTTATCAAAAATAAATTTTAGTAAATAAGTAATTCTTTTATTTAATAATTTATTTTGTCAACATATTCTATATATATTTTTTAAAAATTATTACTGGTTTATTATAACTAAATAATTATTTATTTAGTTTAGGTTTAGAAAAATCAATATCATTTTTTATTTTATAAAATTTTCTAAAAAAATAACACAATATTTCAAAATCAACTCATTTAACTAAACCCGTTATAAATAACATACTGACAGTAATGGTATATTTGCTGAAAGACCATAGAAGTATGTTGGGTCTACATCGTAGGCCGGTCTACATAACTTAACAACCTCTAGGGTTTTAATACCAACTGTAACGCCCTTAATTTTTTTTGTCCTAAATTAGTGACGTCACCACATGTATGCTTTAAATAACTTAAACGGCGAAAATTCATAATTAAATATTTAATATCGAAACCATGGACTTGCACATTTAGTTCAAAAAAAAAAATTAAATAACATAGTCTTTTAACCTGAAATATGAAGCAACCATCTATCAACCATCTTTACTTCCATGGTCATTCCAGTATTCACTGTGAAAAATATAAGTGACTCAGTGTCAGGGTTAGTAATGCAATCACACACATAACATGATAGGACTTATCCTTAAAAACAGTAACATGGTCTTTAATTCTTTCTAGTTCTAGGTAGGGTTGGATGTGTGGTACTTCCCCACACGTGACCCACGCACGCACACATGGACCAACAGGCGGGCTCGAATATAAGCCCCTTGGGCCTGGCTTGATTGAGAACAACACGTTACATGTTACCAAATGCCACAGAAAAGGAAAGGCCCGCATGATATCATGGCAAACATAAATATTGAAGGTACACGTTCGTACTAACATAACTTAACAAGGAAGTATCTCGATAAACATGACATACATATATGCATGAGATCCTCATGAATTACATTCATAGTATTGATACTCGGAGCGAGGCGCAGGTCTCGGGTCGACGCGTGGATTAGGTTTCTATGTTCGATCTGGGCTTGGGTCTCGAGCAGTGGGTTGTTGGGTCATGGATATTGCAATGGCATGACCTACCCAAAACAGAAACCGAAAGCTAATATCCGACCTTACTGTTCGTCTTCCTCGCCCGATAGGTACCGAGAATGAGAGCTTCGATTTTCCTTCATCTCCAGCGACACATTCTGTGTCTAATTCCACTACCCACAGCGACCGAGAAGGTTTTGGTGGTCTACTACGTCCACTACAACGTCGAAGTTACCTCAGAAAGGAAAGGTTCACGTCTTCAGTGTGAGATTCGCCGGTGGTTCACGTGAATGGCTTGTCGTGGAAGTTGGTAGCCAAAGTTGTCTCGTGGCCGTCGATCGAAGAGAGAGAAGTTGGGGATTGAGAAAGAGGAAGAAGAACGGGGGAGAAGAAAGAATTTGATCTTTTTACTTATCTAATAATAATACCTAAAAAAATAAGAAATTCTCGAGACAAGTAACCCTACTATTGGAGTCGAAAAATACCATCACATGCAATACAGTGGGACTTGTCCTTTCATAAATAAGAAATACTTAGTAAATAATCTCATTATTGGAGTAAAAAAAATACAATCACATGCAATATGGTGAGACTTATCCTTTCATCAAAATATTATGGTATGATCTTTGGCTCCGCTTTCTAGTCCGTGTAGTACTTCGGACCCACGACTCATGCACGCGCACGTGGACCCACCAGGAAGACTTGTATGCGTATCCCTCGGCTTGGCTCGAGCGCACACTCATACAACCAGACACCATGAAGGAAAATGGGTTCACATAATATCATGACGAACTAAATATCATAAGGTATGCATCCATACTAATCATAACGGGAAAGTATTTTAATGCATGTGATAGATATAAATGAATGAGGTCCCCGTATCTTAAGATCATAACATAAGTTTATGATACAAGTAATGCCTCCATTCATTCGTAACGTAATGATCCTATGAAGTATGCACATATTGTAGCATAACTTATAACATGATATAGCTTAACATAGTCTAACATAGCATAGCATAGCATAACGTAACATGGTAGGTCATGACATAATATAACATAACACAGTATGACATATGTCAAACAATCATAGTCATGACACGTGTAGGGGCCATGAGGCACGTGTCATCATACGTCATACGATTCGTCCAACCAAGCCAACAGTTAAGTCATTTACTTAATTGGCCTAAGCCGAAATCACTAATTTGTTCCTCGAAGTCTAACTCAACCTACACGGGTCCACGACATTGGGTTAGAATATATTAATGAGCTTAACTCATCTAAAGACATCGAATAATCCTACTTTTTAGCGCAAATGATTTGAATTGAACGAACATGGATTGTACTAACTCCAAAATGGTAGAAAAGGTCCCAAAAATTCAATTTGAGCCATCTAAGCCGAAGAAATTGAGCCAAAGCTGCCAAGTGAACTGCGAAGCCAAGAAGCCACATGTTTGGAGAGTTGAATGGGAGTGATTGAGGCGCTAGAGTTGACTTGAGTCGACGCACAAATCATGAACCAAGTCGTAGGTCAACAGTGGATCATGAACCACGCGTCAAGTTGAGGCATGGGTTGTCGGGTCATGGTTCGAGTTGGATTGTCTCGAGTTTTGGATTGGCTAAGTAGTTTGAGGCTCTAGGTCAAATATAGGGTCAATAGGTCAGTTTGGGTTTTGGACCGCGGGTTTGGGCTGGCATGATGATGGGTTGAACGCATGAAGGTTACAACCCGAACCAACGAAATTTGGCAGAAAAGGGAAGAGTTTAAAATTTCAACTTATCCCAATTAGTTTTTTCTACATCGATCTCTGTTTTACCCACCAAATCTACAGAACATTGAGAAGTTTGGTGAGTATTCTCAAATAGATCAACTTTTAGTCGAAGGAATAATTATTTATAATAAAATGGAATTTAAAAAAGTGACGTGAATCAAGTAGTCTACAAGAAATCGATCTCTCTAAACCCACCAAATCTACAGAACATTGAGAAGTTGGTGAATATTCTCAAATTGATCAACTTTTAGTCAAAGGAATAATTATATACGATAAAATGGAATTTGAGAAAGTGACGTCAATTTAAGTAGCATATGAGAAGTCGATCTCTCTTTTACCTTTATGTGTACCTTTCAACGAGTAATCATATCGCATATATTCCTTGCATAAGTCCAATCGTAGCCATTAAAAGTATCAATTTTTGATACCATTCCTACTCAAAAGGCTGATATACACATTGTGCGGCTAATACCCCAACTTTTGGCATGATATGCGCCGTTGCGCTGCGCCTTCAACTCATCTCCCCCACTCATAGTGCCCAAAAGACCGATTAAAAAAACAAAAAAAAAAAAAAACCATTTGTATATTGAAAAAAAAAATGTAACTATATATATTTTTTAATTTAATTTTTTTAGTATGTCGGTCGAAATTTAAAAATTTTGGGTGGATAATAATTTAAAGTGATGTATTTCATTAATGTATTTTTAAGACTTTTTATTTTTAGAGTCATTTTGAGACTATAAAAAACTTTACTATTTGTGTTTTTTTTTTTTTCAATAAATTACTTATATATTTAGCCCCAAAATTTTGAATTTTTTTTAAAATTTTGAAACTAATTATTAAAAAAAATACTATATTTCAAAAATAAAACTAAAAAATTAAAAAAAAATGAAATAATGATCAAAACCATACTAAAATAATTATATAAATGAATAAGATATTAATTATGATCGGAAAGTCATCTATTTATGTCAAGTTTTCAGCCAACAAAAAATAATATAATATAATAATAATAAATAAATAAATAAGAATCAATATTTGAAATTTTGATGCGCTTTCACGGGACCATTAGAATGAAAAGTCAAAAATGGAAATCCGATCCATTAATATTTGTCGCCAAATTCCAAAAATTCAATTCCCACTTCTGAATTGCAACCCTTTTCGTCCCGTCGCTTCCAATTCCTAAATTATTAAGTTCTTCCATCTCACGTCCAATAGATATATATATATATATATATACAGAGTGGGGTTAAGAGCCAAAATTCCCTTTTCCTTTTCCTTTTCCATCAACAGCTCCCAAAATCAGCATAAATTCTAGAATTCAGATGCTCATTCGCATTCAAACGCCGGTTATCACTCGTGTTCATATTGCCAACTCTTCTCATCTCTCGATTTCCACGCCGCATCTGTTGTTGTTTACCGAATTCTATTCTGTTCCTTCTTTCTCAGTACTTCAAATCCTTGGATTCCGAATGAGAACTGCATCGATTGTTCTTCAGTTGGGTCTGTAATCGGTCCTTCAATTTGGATTCCTGTTCTCTGGATTGTGCGATTTATCTGTTCTAATCTTGTTTGAGCGTCGAAACGAGACAATAATGAGGAGTTTCAAGGATTTTTGCACGAAGAAGACTCTAATCGGTCTTGGGTTGGGACAATTTTTGTCTCTTCTTATCACTTCCACTGGATTTGCATCCTCTGAACTCGCTAAAAGAGGTGCATTCTTCGTGTTTTTCTGCATCTTGTTCTTGTTTATGGTTTTTTTAATTGAATTTGCATGTGCTATTTTGAGTTGGGAATATGAGGATTCAATGTATTGTAATTACTTTTGGTTTAAACTTCATGTACTTTAGCTTAATCGTTTTGATTTAGTGGTAACACTTGATCCTACTGTGCAGGAATTAATGCACCAACATCACAGTCCTTTATAAACTACGTTCTTTTGGCTATTGTCTATGGAAGTATAGTACTCTATCGTAGAAAGGCACTCAAGGTGATTGTGATACTTGTTTATTTGATATCTTTTAAACTGATTGAATGAGTAGCCCTTGAAATTTGATGGTTGATGGAGTAAGAAGTTAAGCAATTGAATGTTTGCATGTTGTTGAAGTTTCTCAGGCGATCTAGCCTCACTTCCTACACAACTACCTTGTTTAGTTAGATGGCTAAAGGTGGCTGCTACCGCGCCATAATGATTTAGTTGCTGAATTAGAGATGTGAAGTATTGTGAGATCTTACGAGAGGGGAATGAAACATTCTTTTAAGAGTGTGGAAACCTCTCCTTAGTAGCTGGGCCCCGACGGGAGTGGATTGCGAGATCCCACATTGGTTGGAGAGGGGAACGAAACATTCTTTATAAGGGCGTGGAAACTTCTCCCTAGAAGCTGGGACTCGAAGGGGGTGGATTGTGAGATCCAACATCGGTTGGAGAGGAGAACGAAACATTCTTTGTAAAGATGTGAAAACCTCTTCCTAGCAGCTGAGCTTCGAGGGGGGTGGATTGTGAAATCCCACATCTGTTGAAGAGGTGAACGAAACATTCTTTATAAGGGTGTGGAAGCCTCCCTCTCCCTAGCAGCCGGGTCCCGAGGGGGGTGGATTGTGAGATCCCACATCAGTTGGGGAGGAGAACGAAACATTCTTTATAAATGTGTGGAAAGTGGAAACCTCTCTCTAGTAGACGCATTTTAAAAACCTTGAGGGGAAGCTCGAAAGGGAAAGTCCAAAGACGACAATAACTGCTAGTAATGGGCTTTGGGCCGTTACAAGTGTTGTGTGATCTTACTCATAATTGTTGAACTTGGCTTGATAACAGAAATTTCTATTGCATGCGTGAATTTCTTACTTGTCTCCTTTCTAAATCTTTCAGGCAAAATGGTACTTCTACATACCTTTAGGCTTGGTAGATGTAGAAGCCAACTACCTTGGTATGGATAATTTTATATTCTTTGAGAAATATACAAAACCAAGCTTTATAAAACATGATGAAACTAAGAACCTTCTGGTTTGTAGCTTCATAAAACTATGCCTAAATGTTTGATAATTCGAAACTGAGATGCAGTTGTGAAGGCATATCAATACACATCTTTAACAAGCGTGATGCTGCTGGATTGTTGGACAATCCCTTGTGTGATGCTGCTCACCTGGATTTTCCTAAAAACAAAATACAGATTCAGGAAGATAGGCGGTGTCGTCGTGTGTGTTGCTGGCCTCGTCGTGGTTATCTTTTCTGATGTTCATGCTGGCGACCGAGCTGGTAACGACACAAGCCCCTTTATGCCCTCTACCCCCTAAATTGATATTTGCTTGTATTCACGTACACCAATAATATGAGTTGCAGGAGGAAGCAGCCCACTTAAAGGGGATGCTCTTGTTATAGCTGGTGCTACCCTTTATGCTGTTACCAATGTCAGCGAGGTAAGGCTGCAACTATGCACTAGCATTTACCTTTTTACCTTACAATTACTCTGAACACTTGGTAAATGTCAAAATTTCACTGTCTGGTGAAGGAATTTCTGGTGAAGAATGCTGACAGAGTTGAGCTAATGGCGATGTTGGGTAGCTTCGGTGCCATCATCAGTGCTATCCAAATGTAACCTTAGATTTATGTCTGTCTCAATTGTTTCTGAAACTCGCATTTTTCGCTGTTCTTATGTTTCCCTTGATGGTTTCTTTAGAAGCATAATCGAGCGCAAAGAGTTACGATCGATTCGATGGACTCCAGAAGCAGTAAGCTCTCTCTCTCTTAATCTCTCCTAGAATTTGATACTCCAATGTGTAGCAAATTGTTTGTTGTTTCAGGCCATTCCTTTTGCTGGATTCTCTGTGGCTATGTTTTTTTTCTACTCGCTTGTCCCTGTATTACTTCAGGTATGTTGCTATTGATGAACACATAATGAATGAACTGTGAAGTTGCAATTTGGTTCTGAACATATATACTTTCACAGATCAGTGGATCCACAATGTTGAACCTGTCCTTACTCACCTCGGACATGTGGTCCATTGTGATTCGTGTCGTCGCGTATCATGAGAAGGTCTGTGATCACCTGGTTTTTTGTTTTCGTGTGTCGTATTGGGTGTTTTGTATGTCTAAATCAAGTCGGTTTCTGCAGGTTGATTGGCTTTACTATTTGGCCTTTGCTGCTGTTATCATTGGACTCATTACTTATTCAGTGTATGTTATCTCTATCATTCTACATTCTTTTTACGTTACATTTCCTGGAAAGTGCTCATAATGTAAGCATATATACCACTAGGGAAGTTCTATTGTAGTGTTCTTAGATGGATGATTACCTGCATGATGGTTACTGATGAGTTTCTTATATTTCGGGTCGTGTTAGATGTCTATTGTAATATAGTACGAGAATCACCATCTTAGCCACTACAATAATGTAACGGACCAAGCCTACCACTAACAAATATTGTCCTATTTGGGCTTTCCCTCAAGGTTTCTAAAACGTATCTATTAGGGAAAAGTTTTCACACCCTTATAGAGAATGTTTCGTTCTACTCCTCAACTGATGTGGGATCTCATAAATAATGTATTTTATTGCCCTTTCTTTCCTGTAAGTGATCACTGCTTGAGCGTTTTTTGACCGATGCTACATAAACCATTATTGCACTTGCCCTTGAGGATTGAGAATCGTATTTGTAGTTTTTACGCTTGTAAAAGGTACTGTAATTCATGGTTATGTTGCTCTTTCCTACCTGAACTCGAATCTCTAAATGCAGGGGTGAGAGAGAAGAAGAAGATCGACGTCGAACTAACGTTGATGTAGAAGCCGAGCATGACAAACGTCCATACAAGGAATGCCCACCGGAAAACCGGTACTAGGAACAGCAGGTAGCAGTTGGAAGATCTGAGAGGGTAGAAAAAATGAAAATCTTGGGAGAAATAAGTAGTGTGGTTCCTAGGATGGATTAGAAAAGAAGTATTTAGAGTTGTACTTATTTTTTGTTGGCCTTTTGATGGGCTCTCATTCTCCAATAATAAAGTATGAAAGTTTTGAAATCTTCCCCAATAACCTCTGGATCTCAACCAAATCACATTCGGCTATACAATTATGATCTCAATCTAAGTATACCACTAGTAAATAATGTCTACTTAACTCATGAAATCTTCCCCAATAACCTCTGGATCTCAACCAAATCACATTCGACATTCATAATGATCTATACAATTATGATCTATACAATTGTCCTCTCAATCTAAGTCTACCACTAATAAATAATGTCTACTTAACTCATTTTGATTCATTACTCTCCAACCAAGCTAAGATCTCAATAATAATTTATTGAAGGTAATTGAAGATCACAACAAGCATCTCGTTGGAAATCGAATGCAGACACCACTATGTCTCAACTCAGATCACCTAGTACGTTCAACAACTCAAATCACCTAGTACGTTCAAGCCATTGCAATAGAGATTTAGACCACTGAGCATGTAATAACTAGATTACTCAGATCACCTAGTACGTTCAACAACTCAAATCACCTAGTACGTTCAAGCCATTGCCATAGAGATTTAGACCACTGAGCATGTAATAACTAGATTACATAATTAGGATGTGAGCAAGGCTCAATGTGGTCAGATAGAAGATAATCTTTTGAAGTTTTCTAGATTTTGAGCTATCATAAGTTTTGACAATTATTGATCTCATCTTGGTAGGAGCAACAAAAATCCAGAGAAGCCAAAAGAGTTACCTAAATCACATGCTCCATTTGATCACATAATTAGGATTTTCATATCAAATATATTCTCAATTTGATCTTAGAGAGAAAATCCACAGAAGCAAAAGCAAAACAGATACAGACTAACTAAACGTGGATTCTACATTTCAAATTCTCTCACTTACACCATTAATCGAAAACTTCACAGCTCTCTAAGCTCTCTCACCTCTAATCCGCCTGGCCAATTGAATATCCTTAGGCATAATCGTGACTCTCTTAGCATGAATCGCACACAGGTTAGTATCTTCGAACAATCCGACGAGGTAGGCCTCCGCCGCCTCCTGCAGAGCCGCAACGGCGCTACTCTGGAATCGGAGATCGGTCTTGAAATCCTGAGCGATTTCTCTAACCAGCCGCTGGAACGGAAGCTTTCGGATAAGAAGCTCGGTGCTCTTCTGGTACTTCCTGATCTCCCTCAGCGCAACAGTCCCTGGACGGAATCTGTGCGGCTTCTTGACTCCTCCGGTCGCCGGAGCCGATTTCCGAGCAGCCTTAGTCGCCAATTGCTTGCGAGGAGCCTTACCGCCGGTGGACTTTCGGGCTGTTTGCTTGGTGCGAGCCATTAACGCGTCGTAGGAGATTAAGCTTCTTAGAGACAATGTAAATGTGAATGATATATTTTGATGCTGAAGATCGGGAGAGACGAGTATTTATAGGAGACTACGGGGAGTATGGAGGGTGATTTTGGACGGTCGATTGGAGTTTGTATTGACGGTTGAGATCTTTTTTAGACTCAATCACGCGGATCGCGATCCAGACTTTTGGCGGACGAAAATTTGGGAGGGGGGAACCAAAACTCCAAAAATGATCTGTTTTGGCGCCATGGTTCTTTTTCGGATTTTTTTTTTTTTTAAGTTACATTTTAAATTATAAATTGTATGAATATTTAGATAATTAATTTAGTCATTAAATATTCATTTAAAATCTCTTAAATCAAATTATTTTTCTTCTTAAATATTATTAAAATAATATATATATATATATATATATATATATATATATATATATATTTATTTCTAAATAAGTATAGAAATAATATAGTGTAAAGCAAAAGAAAAAAAAAACAACAAAACAAAACAAATACGTAACTTAGTACCTGTTCGCTCGGTATTCTCTTGTGACATGGTCAGGTGATCTACTACTTACTTCTTAAGAGTAAAGACTATCCCCACAAACCAACTCGAGCACTTCTAACATGTTTTGTCATCACTCACATGCATCTCAGGAAAATTCATAGGAAGTCACCTAACATAGAATTGTTCCGGCTAAAGCATGTTTAACCACAGAGATCCTATGATAGAGCCATCGAAAAGAAAGGTACACCTTGTTCATGTAAATAGTGACTTTCAATTCTTTTGAGCCTTTATATTCATTCTATCTTCATAATCACTCTAATTCATATGTAATCTCGGTTGTTTCATATACCCCTTATTTACTCAGGTGTCACATGCTCCTATGCTTAAGATTTGGAATCCATATTCGACACCTGATCGTCTCAGAATTCTATCGCATCCCTTACAACATTGTCACATTACCTACTCCTCACTTTTAAAGAGTAAAGACTATCCCCACAGACCCACACGATTCCGTCTAACATGATTGTTTTCACTCACATGCATCCCAAGAAATAGGAGGTCATCCAACATAGAATTGCTCAAAGAACACTTAACCATAGGGTTCCTATGAGCCACTGAAAAAGAAAGGTCTATCTAATTGGTATAAGTACCGACTTTCAATTCTTTTGAGCTTTTCTTAATCGTCTTATCCTTAAGAACACTCTCATTTAGATAAAATTTTCCCAATATATACAAACAAAAAAAAAATTACATAGACATGTCATATTAGGATTTATATTAGGGCTCCTAATTAGTTATTTAGGGTTAATAATAATTTTGATTATTTTACCCACAATTTAATTTTGTCGCTCGTATGAAAAATTTATTAGTGCAATTCGGAACATTATATAGTTGACCTACAGGAGTATCATGTTTAAATAACAACCTGAATGGTCTATAGTATATGGATAAGGTTAGGTGCATTTACCTGATATCAGTTCTACTACGATTCATTTGTTACAAATAAAATCAAAGTTGGTTCCAAGACTTTAGTTCACGAATGAAACGTTCATTCCCAACACATTGACCATTAAAAAAATGATACTTTGTTCACTCGATGTGAGGAAAAATATCTTCTGACCTCGATCAAACAATGAATAACTTCTTGATCCTAAAATATCACATTTTAATTAGATATGTTTATTTAATTCATGGGGACCTACTTCGAACGGGACGAAGAATCTCCATTTACAAACGTCAATTATAATAATAATACATACATAATCGTAATAAAAAAAAACAAAAAATGGTTTGGAATGGGTATGCGGCCTCAAGCAACTCTTCTTGGACAAGCATGATCGTGAATCCTCTTCCACTTAATTGGTTGATGTCTCTGTCAACTGACTCTCCAGGAACCAACAATGAAGATTGCAGCTCACTTGAGGTCTTTAGACACGTTTCTAGCTGATCTTAGCAACAAGGAGTCTCTTCGAGTTTACCAGAACCTCTTATACCTATTTGATTTGTCAACTGGTTGCATCTTCTCAATCAAGATCTCTCTAGGATTCTTCATTATGGTAGGTGGGTCATGTCACCTTACTGTGTTTGGTGTCTCGTTAATTGGGATTGTAGGGTTTTACGTACATGGACAACATGGTTAGTTCTCATCCATGAAAGCTCGATTAGAACATTCTTTTCAATTTGGAGTTCTCGTGGCTTGTGTTTTCGATTGACCCATTTCTTCAACTGTATGGATGTTTTTTCCTAAGTTAGCATGAGCTACTTCGTAGGTTTGTCACTACAATTTGGTGAAGTTGTTGGCTTGGAGCCTCTTTCTAACATACCCGTGTTAATTAACATGAGCCTTTGCGGGTCTAATGACATTGAGGTTCAACAAGGCATTAGCTACTTATAAAGCTCAGTTAGCTTGAGTTGAATTGTACGACACATATTTCTAACGGGCGGTTTTACCCCCTATAATAAACTAATATCATGATCTATTCCTTTAGGTGGAAAACCCTTTAACTTTTTGGCCCCATGTCACGGTGTATCCTAGAAATTGCTGGATCTCTGTTGGAATTGGCTCACTCCAACTTTCATCTTCAACCATGGAGACGACAACAAGAGTGGGTTCATTATGGGTATGCCTTGTTTCAGTTGTAGAGATATCCAAGAGGCGGAGCGGGGACGGGGAAGCCTTCCCCGTCTCCATCCCTGCCACCTATTTCACTCTCCATGTTCGCCAAATCTCTTTTTATTTTTAACTCGAATTAGAGAAGGAATTTCCACGTATAATTTTTCTTCCTCTACTATTATTTTTTGAAAAAAAAAATATAGATATAATCAATTTAATTAAAGTTTATTATTAATCGTAATTGAAAGATTAAAATAACATTTTTTATTTTTATAAAAGATTAAAGTTTATTATTAATCGCATAGAACCAAACTTACAACGATGAAATAAT
The DNA here is from genome assembly GCF_002738365.1 of Cucurbita moschata. Taxonomy (NCBI): domain Eukaryota; kingdom Viridiplantae; phylum Streptophyta; class Magnoliopsida; order Cucurbitales; family Cucurbitaceae; genus Cucurbita; species Cucurbita moschata. The sequence goes on from NW_019268569.1 coordinate 186,864, forward strand.
TTAGCAAAAGGTAACCATAAATTAATAAAGAGAGTAATTATAAGATGGGTTGAAATTAAAATTTAAAAAAAGTCCGGTCGTAATCTTAGTCTTAGGAAAGTCTGTTGGTAAATTGAAAGAACGCTGATGATCTCTCGTGCTTACCTCTCCCTGAAGCCTTTGTTTCTTTGAAGCTTTGCTTCGCACTTTGATTTCCCAAAGGAATTTTGAGCTGCTTACACAGATTCAGCGGTGGAAATTGGCTGTTGCGGCTCCAGCAATTTGACTTCTAATCACGCTTCTACTGTAAGTTTTGATCCTTCTTCCAATTTTAAGTGCAAGATTGTTCATGTTGTTCATATGAATTGCCTGAAGGAAAGGGGTTTGGAACTAGTAAGTGTATATCTCACACGTCGCAAGGTATGCCGAACAAGTGTTCGACGAAATGCCCAACTGATCTGGATTCTTAAAACATCGGGAACTAACCAACTTTAAACCTCAACTTGTGGTGCAATCAGTACCCAATACGTTAACATTCCAATTTTTTTACTATTTGTGGCTCTGGCCATGAATATTTTTGGCGTTGGTGGAATTTGTGACTTGATTTTGAGTGTTTTGTATGATCTATTAGGTGGGTTGTGATCGATTTTCTAACAAAATATTTGAAGTTGCTGGAATTCATATGTTGCTGATGAATGGTGGAAGATGGTGAGTTGGTTGTTTAGCAGGGTTAAGTTCTGTGGTTTCCCATGTAAAAACCAGAGAGGATCGAATTTAAATCACCTACAAAGTCGTTATCTGGTAAACATAAAACTGAAATGGGTGAAAGATAAAGACTTAGATTCTGTAGTGAGTGCTGAGAAGGACCTCAAGGCTGTTTGCTTTCTTGTATCCATAATCTCTTCAAGTCTTGAACAATGCGTACCGATCTACCGTCTGCGTTGCCATCGTCGGCAGCTTGGTCTTCCGAATGATGTCAAGATGTCTACCTTTATTAGGAGATACCCTTCTATCTTTCATGAGTCACATATTCGTGACAGTGCAGGCACTCCTGTGCCATCTTTTGGCTTAACTCCAGAGGCTAGGGAACTTTATGAGGAAGAAATCGTTGTCGTTCGACAATGTTGGACGGATATTCGATCTAGGCTTTGCAGATTGCTAATGCTCACGAGTGGTACGACACTTCCTTTACAGACAATTGACCAGTTGAGATGGGACATGGGGCTGCCATATGATTATCGGAACTCTTTCATTCCATATAACCATGACTTGTTTTCATTTGTCCAGCTCCGTGATGATCGAGTCGGGTTGAAACTTCTATCCTGGGATGATGATCTTGCTGTTTCTGAACTGCAGAAGAACGCTGGTTCCCAACAGGTGGAAGAAGACGTAAGAAATGGCTGTTTGGCCTTTCCAATTGGATTCACAAGAGGTTTTGGATTGAGGAGAAAATGTATGGATTGGTTAAAAGAATGGCAGAAGCTTCCTTACACTTCTCCATATTGTGATGCCTCCCATTTGGATCCCCGTACCGATGCGTCCGAAAAGAGGATTGTCGGAGTCTTTCATGAACTTCTCCACCTTACCTTGCAAAAGAAAACCGAACGCAAGAATGTAAGCAACCTCCGCAAACCGTTCTCTATGCCTCAGAAGTTCACAAAAGTGTTCGAGCGTCATCCTGGTATCTTTTACATCTCTAAGAAGAATGACACACAGACTGTAATTCTTCGAGAAGCATACGACGGTGACAAGCTTCTGCAGAAGCACCCTCTTGTTAGCATCAGGGAAAAATTTGCAAACATGTCGAGGAAAGGTCAACTAGATAGAAGCAGAGGTTTATACAAAAAGGAAGATCCATTTGGACATTTTCATCATGATGAAGTAGATGAAACTCGATACAGTTCCGAAGAAATGTCCGACTATAACTTGCTTTCGGAATATGATTCGGAATCAGATGACCCGATCGACAACAACTGCTGAAGAAGTTGCTATATGATTCTACGGCAACTTCTTCAGCAGTTGTGATCAAACTCTTTAAAGTCTTGCAGTAACTTGCAACTTGCCCATCAACAAGGTTTGTGTTTATCTTAGAGTACTCTTCTATCTAGTTTGTTCTTATTTCAATTGGTTTATATAGTTGTAAAAGATGATTTAGTCATTAATTTTGATTAAATCTTAGAGAGATGAGTCGTTTAGTTTGTTTCAATCAGTCGTTTTAATTTCTCTGAATCTGATACTCCAAGCAAATAAGTCGAATCGACACTGAAAAAGAGATGAAGTACCAGAAAAATGTATAATTCCTTCTATGGTGGCATGAACAAAAGAGGTACAGTATTGCACGTATACTACGACGTCGATAATAAAAATTGAGGTACATCCTCATTTATGAATGTTAAGTTGTATACAAATTGTCATAAAGAATATGAACATTATCAATCAACCAGTAGCTCACCTGTTAGAATTTTTGGTACGTCGTTAGAAATGTAAAAGCATGCAAAAATCTTAGCAGCTTTCACAGAAAAGAATGAAACGCAGCTTTTGCTCTTCACCAGATGTGCAACCTGAAGGATTCCCAATGACAACATCATTTCTCTAGTAAAACTGGTACTACACTCTAAATGTATATGAATCTTGAATTTGGTTTATTGATAGCCACCACCATATGATTGCGGGGGGGCGTAACCACCCATCATCGGATTATAGTTACCCGAAGCATTGGATCCAGGCTGAAATCCTACTGGTGATTGAAATTGCATTCCTTGCCCCATACCCATATTCATGCCCATGCCAGGGTTCATTCCCATTCCCATTCCCATTCCGGGATTCATTCCCATCCCCATGCTCGGGTTCATGCCGGTATTGTTCATCCCCATACCCATTCCCACGCTCGGGTTCACGCCAGCATTGTTCATTCCCATACCCATTCCCATGCTCGGGTTCATGCCAGCATTGTTCATCCCCATACCCATTCCCACACTCGGGTTCATGCCAGCATTATTCATCCCCATACCCATTCCAACGCTCGGGTTCATGCCAGCATTGTTCATCCCCATACCCATTCCCATGCTTGGGTTCATGCCAGCATTGTTCATCCCCATACCCATTCCCATGGGTTGATTGGTTCCTCCATAGGGCCCCCCTCCCATGCCCGCATTGTTCATACCCATACCTGAACCCATCATGGAGTTTGGTGGAGTTCTGAGGGCAGCTGCACCAGCGTGACCGATTCCAGAACCCGATCCCATAGCTTTACCCATGGTGATAGTAGAAGTTACAGCGGTTGTAGTAGGCTTTTCCATCCTCTTTTCCTTCCGATTTATGGCATCAAAATCCACTCCAATGTCAGACAATGGATTTGTTTTAGCTGCACATTGAGGAACATATTTAGTCAACCATCAGAGACATAGATGTGATGCATATATGTAAGAATTCAAGGTAGCATGAACTCACGCCCAGATATGTTCAAATCAACTAGCCCTCTGTTAAGAGTGTCAGCCCAGACTGTTGACTTTGTCTCGAACTTGCCCTTAGGCGGTTGAGATGCTACTGAAAGCGATCCTGTTGAAGTGGGAAAACCTTGTTGTGAAGGGACTTGAGGGGGTCCAGCTTGCGGAAGAATGCTGCCTAGAAAATCATCATTTTTTGGTTGTGAAGCTACCGGTGGGGATGTAAAACCATGATGCTGCATGTTTCCACTGCCAAGTGGAGCAGCTGGCACGCTTGGATTTTGCTGAGCAATTTGTGAAGTAACAGGAGCAGCAAATCCTCCATTCTGTACTAAATATCCACCCCCATTTGCCTGTGCATTTGGACTGCTGCTGGTTGAGGCCATCTGTGGATAGAAAGGAGCTGTAGATCCTCCCTGTGAGCCCCCTCCATAGCCTAACTGTCCAGTAGGTGCTGCAGATCCTCCTTGTGAACCCCCTCCATAGCTAAACTGTCCAGTAGGTGCTGCAGATCCTTCCTGTGGGGGCCCAGAGCCAAACTGTCCAGTAGGTGCTGCAGATCCTCCCTGCGAGGGCCCATAGCCAAACTGTCCAGTAGGTGCTGTAGCTCCTCCCTGTGGGGATCCATAGCCAAACTGTCCAGTCGATGCACTTTGAGGCTGGAAAGCTGTATTTGAGTTCAAAGATGCTGTAGCTCCTGATTGGGGATGCAAATTAAGGAAGGAACTAGCATTTGGTTCTGAAGGCTGATTGCTTAAAGCTGTAAAATTTTTCTCAGGAGGTTGACCAGGATCTGAGAAGGTAGTTGGCAATGCAGGCTGGTCGCCAGTGGATGAATAAGTTGGCAGGGATGTTGAATTAGATGGAGGTCCAGAAAGAGGTAGAATATCTGCCAGTATATCAATCTCAGGGTCCGGAATAGTCGATGGCCCTTGAAGGAACTGTGGGTCTGATGGTGCTTGCAAGCTGGATAAGCCAGATGCACTAGTTGAAGCAGAAAACGCATTACCAAATTCTGAATTAGAGACTTGGTTTGTTTCCGGGATAGCTCCTTGGGATTGTTCAAGGCCTTGGTGCAGAGAAGACTGGAAAGGATTAGTCAAAGTAGAAGGATTGGATTGTCCAAGGCTTGGGTGAAGAGAAGACTGGAGAGGATCTGTCGTAGCAGATGAATGGAATTGAGGGGCACCATCATCAGAAGTCATAGCTTTAAAAGGTGTGTCACCAAAAGGATCTTCAAAACTCTGCAAGTACATAATTCAACAGTGCACAGAAAAATACATGAAAAATGTCAACTTAGTTGCAATAAATAACAGAAAACGTACAGAATGATGAATAGATGTCAATTTGATCGGAGCGGGCACTTCTATAATATTCCAATGTGAATGAAGAACTTTTAAACCATCAAAATTTACCTGATTACTAGTCTGCGAGGTTCCTGCACCAGAGTTCATGTGGTAATCAGTCTCAAAGGCCCCAGTCACGTCTGCAGATGCCACTGGCATAATGGCCAGTGGGTTTGAAGGAAAATCGGCCAGTGAGCCAAGTAAGTCCATCTCAGCATTGTTTGGTGGAATAGTTGGAGCAGCTAAGAAAAGAGAGGAAGTATTTGTGGTTTAGTGCCAAGAATCAACAAAGTGATAACTAATAGTTTGATGCGAGTCACATGAGTGGATTATCCTAAACAGGTACATGTGCGGTTATCTTTGATAAGATTGTATGCAAAATGACCTTTACATAAACTATTTCTATCATGCTTAACATTTTTATCTCGTTATGTAAGGAACCTTTGCACACAATCGGACTGGAATTCAAAGCCTTTCAACTCTCAATAGAATTATGCATTTAATTGATACTCAAAGACTTGCAAAGAAACAGGATACAGTCATAAATTGAGAGGAAACGTTTATTGCAGAACACAAATCATGTATAACTGATACGTTAAAATGTGATAACGGAACGTAGGCTAACCATAACGATAAAATGAAATACACTAATTATTTATTTTATTTGATCACTTTTACTATTTCTTACCTTACATGCATAGCATTGACACATGTCCATACATAGGGAAGCACTTAATTATATCTAGCATCCAAATACCTCTCATCATTTAAAATATACCCTCTGAATTAAAAGTTGATGATTACACATGCATAAAGAAACATGATGTATCTATGTCACAAGGCATCATTTGATCGAACCATATGACCCATCCGTTATGTATGTCCAATTCAACTTCACGTCAGTTATATTCATGAAGCAACCTTATGAAAACCAAACTACACAAAATACTGAAGAGGGGAGGGGGAGATTTGATATGGACCAAGAGACATCAATCGTACAATATACTTCAATGAAGATGTGAAGAAAAGATTGTCAAAATTATCAAAAAATGTTTAAATTCATGCCACATTGAAGAAGAATGAAGTTTGATTGTTATAAATTTTGGGTGGGCTACAATTTACAGTAATTTAGAGTTATTGTATTTCATTAATGTATTTTAAGAATTTTTATTTACTTTATATTACAATTACATAATGGTTAATTATGGTCATTAAGTATGAATGTTACCACTTTTGGAATGCATTTAATAGTTTCATTTTGAGGCTATATAAAGCCATGTATGTTGTATTTGTAGGTAGACTTAGAAAATAAAGTAAAAAAAGCATTTGTACTTTTCTTTGACCAATGGCTAAGTTTCTTTGCAATTCAATGTAGTTTAGGTTGCATGTAGAATCATTCAAACTCGACATGATCAATCTTGCTTGTGGAGTGATTCGAATCTCAATCAAGTGTTCTTGCCTTGAGATATTTGATCAACAAGAATCATTCAAGCTAGACATGATCGATTTTGCTTGTGGAGTGATTCGAATCTCAAACAATATTCTTGTCTTGAGATATTCGATCAACAAGGTAATCCGAATCTTACTCCTCTTGTAGTGATTCCACACTTATTAAGATTCTTCCCTATCCAAATGAAATCTAAATCTAGCAGTTTTAACTTTAGAGCTGTTAATCTTCCTCCTTAGATGTCGCAATAGCAATAAGACTCATACAAGGATGATAACCAAGTATAGGTAGCTAGGTTTAAATGGAGTCAGCCTGAGGTTAATAGCAAAAAGCTAATAGAATTTTTTGTACCTGTGACCGAACTTTGAGGGTCAAATTCATCAAAGGTCCCAATTAACTGGTCTGTAGGTGTTGGAGCACCATGTACCGGACTGGACTGGCTAGGTGCACTAGTAACAGGTGCTGATGATGTAACAAGAGATGAGGTTGAGGATTCTTGGTCCCTTTCCAATAAGTAAGATATCCAGTCAATTAAATGGTTATTAAAACTGCTAGAACTAGAAAGAGACTTAAGCAACAGAAGAGTGATACCTTTCACTATGAGCTGGTGGACTTCGAGACTCGCCCACTGCCTCTTCATAACTTGGAGGTGCACCAGTGTTCTGTTCTGAAAATTTATGATCACGCCGCCTGCCAAAAGAGATTCAACTCATAATGTGATTCATAGGACTCAGTTAAACCACTATTCCATGAAATTATTAAGAATTACCTCACATCTGGAGACCTGTTATCATCTCTTCCACTACCACCACTACAAGAAAAGGAAATAAGTGGCTCAGTACAAGCCCATGCCAAAATTATACACCAGCTTGATCTGGGAACGAATTGGTTCTAAAAATATTAAAATTTGGCTTTGCACGGTAGCTCTTAGCAGCATTAATGCCCAAGATAATGTTGAAAAGAGGCACGCCTATACTCACCTCTCTCCCAAATTTGTGTTTGTGTAATAGTAAGGAAGAATCCTTCTCCCACCTTTTCACTGATGGTAAATTTGTATCAAATGTCTGGAATTTGTCAGGGGTTTGGTTTGGTTTATTTTGGTGTTGCCCTAATCTCTCAGAAAATTGATAAACTGAGATCTTGTTTTGTTGGTATCAATCAAGCACAAAGCTAGAGAGTTCCGTTGGAGCCCCTTTTACTGTCTATTTGAAGGAAATAAATGCAAGAAGATCTGATAGGTCAAACTTTGTTGATTATCTTTGTGACATTTTGGTCCAATCTATCTAATTGGCGTCCTCGTCCTTTTTTTCTTTTTTCCGTAATTACTCTCTTTTTCCTTATCAACCACGATTGGAGGGCCTTGTTTCATCCCTTATTTTTTGAAGGAACTATTGTCCCTTTGCCGTTTAGGTTGTCTTATTTGGCTGTTGGCCTTATATAATGGTATCTTCTCCATGTTTCTTATCTCAAAAAAAAAAAAAAAAAAAAAAAAAAAAAAAAAAAAAAAAAAAAAAAAAAAAAAA
>NW_019268569.1:195548-238347 GCF_002738365.1 Cucurbita moschata
AAAAAAAAAAAAAAAAAGAAAAGAAAAGAAAGGAAAAGAAAAGAAAAGAAGAAGAAGAAGAAGAAGGTGTTCCTTTACATAATAGTGAAAGAATAATTCAGTAACAGGGAATACATACCGAGCACTCTCATGATGGTCTTTATCTTGATCCCTTCTTGCACCATACTGGTGATCATCAACACTTCTTCGTCCCCCATTATCATCATCCCTGGGACTATCTCTTCCTTGGCGTTCTTCACCATCCCTGAAATAGTGATCTCCATCACGTCTATTTGAATTAGAATTCCTACCACGGTCATCATCCCTATAGTCATATTCTCTTTCCCTTCCATAACCATTGCCATTCCTATCTTCATCCCTGCTTCCGTAGCTTCCCTCATTAAAATCATCATCATAACGGTCTGCATACCCCCCAGCATTAGAATTTGAAATTGGCCTATGTGCTCCACCAGAAAATGATGGATTTCGAAACCTTCATACAAATGCCAAAATCATTCAGCTACGCCATACTAAATTAATTATAAGGAACTATCTTAATGTTGAAAATATCTTAGCAAATACTAATTAAAAAAAACCTAGAAAAAGGGGGAGGATGAAGAAGATGAAAGAAGAAAGAAGAAAGAAGAAAGAAGAAAGAAGAAGAATAAATGAAGGATTTCATTCATGCCAGAAGTTATATTTAATCTCCAGGTTTACCAGGTTAAAATGCAGGCTCCTGCTTTTCTTGCAATGTTTTACAGAGAGAAATTTGTTTGAGAAATTAACAGAAAACACAGTAGCACTGTGCAGGAGTAATAACTTTGAAGATGCAGATTCTAAAGTAGGGGAAAAAATATTAAAACAAAGTAGATGACCCAGAAAGGAGTAGAAAAAATTGAACAGATGACAAGCAAATTATTATACAAGATTAATCCCCAAACTCTAGGTAAAGAACCTGCATGCAGTAAAATAACAGACACTTATGCCATGTACGAAATTCTCAGAAAGAAAATTGGAGAAATTTAAAGAAAAAAAATTGGAGAAATTTATCTTTAAAAATTTTAATAGAGAAAGAAGCAGAAAATTTATTTTAACCTTTTATCTTATCTCTGCTTCTTTCTCTATTAAATTTCTCCTATGCACGCGCACACACACACACACATTTGTTTTATGGATTACACTCACTTGTCCCAGTTAGAATTAGACTTCTGCCTAATCTCACTGATTCTTTCTGGGTCATTCACAAGAACCACAAGACTCTGTGACTTCTTTCGGACATTTGCTCCCTGATCCCTTCCACTAGAATCAATATATTGAAAGCTGAACAAGACCTGTGGTGGGAAAAAGATAATATATAGAAATACAGAATGAAATTCACGGAAAATGGAGAAAACTAATTAAACATGTAGTTACAAAGAACTAAGAAGCTGTATTACTGATAATTGGTATGAATGATCCTTGATATCGTCGATTACTCGCTCTGATCCATGAGCCACCAGATACTCCAAGACAGTTAAACCCTGAAGAACAATATGTATTCTTCTTTAAAACAGGAAAAAAAAAAAAAAACTGTACCCTCAAAAAAGCAAGAAAAGGAAAAAAGAAAAAGAAAATCAAGATTTCTTTTTCCTTGAATAATCTAATCAAACTTCAAGGACATAAAAATAAAAAAACATAAAACATTTTGACGAAGGCTGACATTTTTTTTTGCCTGCAAAAACAATTAACTTTTGAGGAAAATAAGAGTTAAATGCACGTATGTGATCCAATATCAAATGGAAAAGAAATCAAACCTTGTATACATGCCGCCAATTTTTTCCAGAGTCATTAACACGCTTCCAGATTACTGCCATAATCATCTGATACTCATGGCTGCATTAAGGTTTAGAAATGAGACTCTCTACTGGTTCCAGGTAGGTAGTAGTAAACATTCATGAAAACCAGGTTATGCTTTCAATCAAGAAGAAAGAAACACGTAATGCTTACTAGTTTTTGCTTGCTTGTGCAATCTCTGCAAGAAGTAATCCATGAGGGCCCCAAGGCTCATTGCTAGTAGCATCAAGAACCTACTAGGCCGAGACAGCAATGACCTTAATGTCAGAGTTAGAACTCTTAAATACCATGAATCACATTTCAAACAATTTTCAGCGTAAGGAGCAACTATAAGAGAAGAGCTCAAGAAAATCATGAAGGAGAAAAAAAAAAAAAAACCTTCTGCTCTAGTCGAGGAACTTTAAGCACTGCCTTATTAACTTCTCTTTTACTGCAAGAAAATGAAATACAAATGCCATTAAAGTAAATAATATGCAGAAAAGGAAGCAAGTTCACAAAGATAGGGAAAATGTCAACCTCAAAACACGGACCCTGAAATTAATTTTTAACAAAAGAACAGAAAAGCTTGTTAAGATATCGTTTTAGGCTTAGGCACAGAGCATTGAATCAAAAATTTGCAGAGCTACTTTCATATACTTCTTGATTCTTGAAAAACTAAAACAGTTTAATTTAAAATATCTAGTTCAGAGCTACTTTCATATACTTCCCGATCATATCTTTGTTCACAAGTATTATGCCTAGGAGTTGCATAGAGTTTCTCCATGAAGCTTGGCTGAGGTGGTTCTAGACTAGGGAAAGAGGCTTCGGTCCTTGGCTGAATGATTGTACGGCCCTTCCCTGGTGACTTTAGTGAGAGGATCATTTAAGTACTATTTAAACTAGTGTTCTGGTTTTCTAAGAACCTATCAGATAGAACTTTATTTTATTTGCCTTTTTTCAAAACCAGTTCTGTATCTTTTGTTGGAAATTTAAGATTCAACTATTTCCAACGGCTTCATTTTACAACTCTTTCCACATATTGCATTTTTTGTTCCTTCTATAGCAGATTGATTAAATATATGTTTAAAAATTAATATAGAAAACTTGAACTTCGAAAAAAAACCCAACTAGAATGGATTATAATGTAAATTCTACTAACTACAGTATACACCTTTAAATTCTGACCTAAGTACACACTATTCTTTTATATGTTAAGTTCTATTAATGTTGTGTTGGAAAAGGTTTATAAATAGACGATTGTAGAATTTATTTTCTAATTTAAACTCCTAAATTTTTTTTTAAAAAAATTGATCTATTTTAAACTTGACTTTCACTATTTAGATCTTTAAAAATTATTTAGGATGTTCCACCAAAATGTTTATTGAAATTTCAGAAACATTTGAAATAGAATTTAATATCCCTCAATTATAAACCAAAAACCAAACATGCTCTACATTATCCAGTACTAGGAATTTTCTTTTCATGTCTCTTTTGGGTGCAATAACATGACCTGCAGTGATGAAATCATTTTTTAGCATTAAAATGTGAATATTACTCACATATCCCTAACAGTCTGACCAAAGACCTTCTTCATTGTTGATGCCTTGATGGTACCAAAATTAACAGCTCCTTCCAACCAGTTCCACAGAAAAATTAAGTGAAGCTCACCTCAAAATTTCTGGGCTGTTTCAGAGAAAAACAAGAAATAGTTTTTAAAAGCTTGGAATATATATCGGAAACCAAGCAAATGAATCATGAAAACTCTAGAATTTGCATAGCTTTAATGAATACATTAATGTAGCAACATATCATTTTAAACTTCAGTGAAAACAGTATAAAGGAATATAATTTCTAGGGCAAGTAATAAATTTGAAAGAGATAAACATAGGTCAAAATTTGATCTCTAGACCTGACAAAAGGAAAAAGGGCAGTTCTTCAATACGAACAATAATAATGATAATAATAAAACAAACATGTCAACTCCATCACTGACAAAATAGATGATAATCTAAGTAGAGACATCTATAATTATGGACACCCTACTACTTCTAAGAACGCCGGAACTTGCACAATGGACTAAAAAGTAGAAACTTCGATGAAAGTGCAACTTCATAGAAATCTCCAAACTACAGATAACTCCAATTTCAAATTATGGTTATCTGACATCAGACACAGCATGGAAGGAATCTTCATTTTCATCTACATTACAAGCTTACGTCAGGAATTTCAAATGAATCCAAAGTAGACCTTTCCGCATTGGCGTATATATATATATATATTAGAAAGTATACAACAAAATGTACGTTACAAACTCTAGATACATATGCATTCACGCATCAGCTGCCAAAAGAACGAAAAATATCGAACCAAAAATCAAGACGAGCATCTCGCATTATGAAAAGTATAAAACAAATTCATATCGGTGGAAGAGAATCGAAGATTTCCAACCAAAATTCACACAAATTAACAAAAATGAAGCATGGAGATTATGAATTTCAATGCAACTTTGATCTGATCATCAATTCCAAAATAATAATAATAATAATAATAATAATAATAAAGAATTGAAAAAATAGTTTCCAACAGCAATTGTGGACGAATAAGGTGAATCAAGAAGAATGCAGCGGATTATGAGAATGGAAAAAGACAAATAAATGGGAAAGCAGGAAAATGAAAGAAGATGGTAGAGAAAGGCGGATGGAGGGAAATGCTTACGCCGGAGAGTAGAACGAAGAGGCGGATCTGAAGGCAGTTGGAGAGGATGGTGGAGGGTGGAAGGTGGAAGAGGGAGAGAATTTTGAAAATGGTTGGGAATTAGAAAGGCTCTGTTGAACAAATAGCTACGAAACAGAATGGACGTACGAGGAGACACCGCAACTTACACGCAGTAAATTAAGGGATTTTTTTTTTTTTTTTTTTTAATTTACGTTAATTTTAATGTTAGAATTTTGAATCATCCGATTCAATTATAATAATAATAATAATAATAATAATAATTTTTTTTTTTTCGCATTGTATTTAATAGGCACTTGATTGTAACCGTTCGAAACAAGATGAAAATAAAAGAGGTTGTTTGTGATTCCTAGTGTAACACACAATGATGATTTTAGGTAATTTTAGTCTTTGATTGGTTCGGTTGAACTCAACGAGGTGATGTCTCTCTATGAAAAAATTCTCGAGCTTTACAAGCAAGTCGTCATCCACTATGTGTCAATTGCATGCTTAAAGATCTTCCAAAATCTTCTAATGGGAAAATCATAGTACTCTATTCACACAATCTCTCGTTTTCTGTGTGTTAATTTGAAGTGCAACTCAGTTCCCAATGAACCGATAAGGTCAATAGCGACTCGACTAGAAGATCGCTCATGGGTAGAGCCTTTTTTACGAAAATTAAGAATTTTAGTAGACATATTAATTCAATTTTTAGAATTTTTAACCTCGTTTTTTATTTTTGATAAATAAAAAAAAATAATTTACATAGAACCCAGTTCGTAACTCCATCATTTTTACGTTTTTTTTTTTATTTAGTTACTTTCATGTTGATTAAAAAAAATGTATAATATTATTTTTAATATTTTAAAATTGATTTTTTCATTAAAAATTAAATGGATAAAGAATAAGACTCAGATTTTAATTATATTTCATAGACAAAAAGTATTTAATAAATAAAAATAAAAAAAGGGGGAAATTTTGGTTAAAAAGTCAAAGTCGTGACATTGCAATAACACCGATCAATGGCATTGGGTAGGTGACCAGTTGTAATGTGAGGGGCAACCATGTCTTTTTAACTTTTTATATTACCAAAATCAAATAAATTAGTACTTAAAAAAAAACACAAGAACCCTAACGTGAGACTAGATCGAGGGATATTAATATGATTCAAGAATATGACCCATTCATATTATCTAATTCAAACCAGAGTTGAGTTTTTTTTTTCTTTTTTCTTTCTTGGTTTCAATTGGATTGAATTTTTGAAAAATCGAAAAATTCGAGTCGGTTCGCGGATTGACATAATTTTTGTTAGATCAACTTGACTAACTCGATCGAACAAAAAAAATTATAATCCAACATAACTCTATCCTATTTTTAAGATTATTATGAATTAAGAATATTTGATCCTGGTAGATAAGTAGATTTTTTTTTAAATAATAAAAAAGTCCGACAAGTTGCTCGAGTCACCCACACAATCAACTTGAAATTTAGGGTTGATTCAAAAGATTTTTTTGATCCCGATTGAGTTAAAAAAACAAAACAAAAAAAAAAAACCTTACCTACCCCTCTCCTCTAACATCCCATCCCAATCTCTGTTATCTCTCCTCAACCAACAAGCCAGAATATCTTAGATAGAAAGTAACAGAAAAACAAAACACTAAGATTTTAGAAAAAATGAAAATGGTTCACTAATCGGCTCAATAGGATGGAGAGATTTTGATATATTTTTACTGTAAATCTAATCTCATAATTCTTTTTCTCTTCTTTATCCAATATTTTAACAGAGATCACTTAAGATAAATCTTATTTTTTTTTTATCTTCTTTATCCAATATTTTACCAGAGATCACTTAAGATAAATCTTATTTTTCTATTAATTAGATTTTTGTTAGTATTTTAAATTATAGAAAATATGGTTAGAATAAAAAAAAAAATTAGTTGTCAGTTCTATAAATGTCCTCTAATTAATAACCAAATAAAAAGAATACCAGTGAACAAATTAAACTTTTAATAAAATTAAAATGAATTAATATAAAATAAAATAAGAAAAACAGAATTAAAATAAAAATACTATAAAGTTTATAAAAGAAGGAAATAAGGAGATTGGTAAGTAAGACAATAAGGAAATATTGATGAAAAAATAGTGGAAATTTTGGAGGTAAGAATGGATTAACAAAATTGTCCAATAATATATATTTATGAAAATAAATATAAAAGGGAATGGAAGATTGAGGAAAGATTAGGTGAACATAATTTAAAATAAGAAACTCCATTCAATTTTGTCGGACAACAATATGTTCCCTACAACCATAAGAATAGAAAATAAGATATTTAATGAAAATAACATATTATATATTTGATGTTGATGTCATGGACCAACTCATGGACCAACTCATGGACCAACGTAAAATCTAGAAAATTGAAATTGATGTCATGGTTCATATAGGTTGACTTGGATACAAAAGACAAAATTGAACTTTCTTAAAGATAAATTGGTGACGCTAGCCTAAGTTAATCAGGTAAGTGACCTTACTATTGTTATGATTATATTTGATGTTGACACGTACCCCGTGGTTCTGCACGTGTCATATATATTGATATAGGTGAATTGTTTGTGGATCGATATGCTTATGATATGTTATGTATATGTTATAATATGTGAATTGTATTATCATACATACAGTACAATGTATTCAATGATATGTTTGAGATAGGATACGAGAAAGATGCACAAAACGTAATATAACGATAGGAGTAAGATATGTTCATGAAACGTTAAGCTTAGGTTATGTACCAAAGTGCTATGAATATGAGAGATTGATAAAATAATACGGTTAGGTTATGAGTAGAAAGGGATAGGATTGTGATAGATTGATAGAATGGTAGCGTTAAGATACGTTCCTGTGACGATATGACTAAGGTACGTTCATGTAACGATATGACCGTGATAGGTATAAGAATGTTAAGGCTATGATAAGTTAGGAAACGAGAGGACCGCGAAATGTTTACGATATGATATGATTATGATACGACATGTGAATGATGGATATAATATATGTTGTCATATGATATGAAATATGTTATGATACGAGATATGTGATAAATTGACATATTTATGATATGATATATTGTGATACAATATGTTATAGTATGATATGTATATGATGAAATGTTATGTTAAAAGCATGGAACATTATGTTATTAGGTCTCCTAAATTACGTGTATACAACATGATATGAATGACACGAAATCACGATAAATGACATGATATATTAAAAGAGTTTCTTGAGGATTCTCTCAAATTATATTTAGAGATATCTTAATATATATTTAACTAATTTGAATCTTATTCTAATTTTAAATATATTTTTATTTAAAATATCCAATACAATAATAGATATATTTTTTTCTTTTAATATATCTAATATATTAAATATTAATTTAAACTTTATAAGGGAGACGAGTTTTATATAGTTTAGCTCTTCATACAAACTGAATTAAATAGAGGAATCCGCATCTCAATCATGTAAAATTGATGGAATAAGAAAACAGAGAGTTATCCCGGTTTGTTGCCGTTCATCAATGGAAGTTCCCTTCCCTTGAGCTCTCACATCCACCTCTTTGCTCTAATCAATCCTTGTTGGTCTCCTCTTCCTTCTGTTGTCAACAACTACTGGATTAAGGTTCTCTTCTTCTCTGATTTCATAGCAGTTCACTGCAGCTGCTGTCTAATCCGATTTTTCTCCCAAAGTGTGGCTCTCTCTTATTTTAGGTGTCATTTTCCTTTTACAATGCTTGTGTCTTCTCATTTAGGGTTGAGAAAGGATAAAATCGTCCACCTAGGATGTTTCTAATTTGGTAGCCAATGATGCACGTGGACTGTTGATGTGGATTAAAATTTCCAGGTCATCCCCGAAAAGTTTGCTTTCCGGATTGCTTCAGCATCAGGGTCAACAATTTATTTCTAGACTTGTAAGTAGTGTTGTTTCCAGATTTGCTACAACATCATGGTTTAGCATAAATGTTCTGGAATTTTACCAAATAACTCCATTAAGTGTACAATTAAGCTCAATTTATGCAAATTAATCTTCTTTTTATAGTAAACCACAATTGACTATTTCATGTATACTAATTAGAATTAATGAAGCAATAACTCTACTTTTGGAGAGATCAATAGGTTGTGAATCGATAATTTACTTATTACTTGCTACTTGTGATAGTGTATACTTGCACTTATTGTTGTGAGTTTTACATCTTTTTATTATATACATCCACAAGCGATCAATTTTTTGGCGTCGTTGCCGAGGAGCCTAATTTCGTTATTTTACTTGTGTAATTTGGTTATTTTACGTGAGTTGGAGCAAAGAAGCCATTGTAAGCTGGATTTTCTACTGCTGAATTTACTGCTGAATTGACCTTACTGCTGCAGAATTCTGTGTATAATTCCTTCTCAAATACTTATAATACAAGGTGGAGAAACTGTAACGACCCTAAATTTCCACATATCTAGAGTCGTCACTAACGTCTTGCTCATTTCTAATGCAGAATTTAACTCTAAGAATGCTCATTTTTATTAGCGAAAAAATTTAAAACTTCAGAATACGTTAAAACATTAGAAAGCACTGTCGGACTTACGTGTTTGAAATATCATGATGGAGTTCAAAATAAGATAAAAAAATTACAAATTAAATAATTTAAACAAATGAAATGCAAACTCCCTTTCCTAACCAAGACTAGACATTTTAAATATGCAACTATCCTATGCATGCACCATAGTCTCTGATCACGATGTCGTTGTCAACCGCACATGGGCGCCTTGCCTTTACCTGAAAAACAATATGTTAGGATCGCACAACAACGCACACGCTCGATCTAGATGAACATAAAGAACAGGATAGAGAAAAGTGTAAAGAGAACTCTGGCTAAAAGGATTTTTTATTGATGACTCCACGTATGTACAGTAAGAGAGAATGCAGAGAATAGAAAGTACATTTTAAAAGCTCTACCGGACGGGATATATATATAGTTCAGTTTACTATAGATAGCTTTACCAGATTTAACCATCTACTATATATAGCTATTTACCATATATAGCTTTACCGGATATAGCTTTACCAAATATAGCTTTATCGGATATAACTGTTAACCAAGCTATAAATAAGCAGCAGACTCCATAACCTAACAATTCTCCCACTTGGAGACTGATCTAGTCAATCAAGAATTTCATTCTCAAACGACCATGAGCCTCTTCATGGCACCATATCAATTGAGGCTTTGCACAACCTCAATTTTCCAACATCAACACATTTTATCAACATGTTTGCTGGATTCTTTGCACCCTCTATCTTCTCAAAATACATCACCATCTTCCACTAACCTGCAAGTGAAATGGTATCGCCTTCCATGTTTTATCTTTAAATGATAGGCCGGGTTCCTCACCAACTGTATGACACTCTAACTATCTCTATAAAGAATCTTTTCGTGCTGCTTCTTGCCCAATTCTTCTAGATAGTCCGTCATCCATATCGTCTTCTTTCCGACTTCAACTATTGCCACGTACTCAGCCTCAGTACAACGCATTTTTGAAGCCTAGACGTCCTATCATCCATGGCTTGCTCCCACTTGGTTGTATCCTCCAACTGTAGGGCCTCCTTAAAGGGTTGTGCTTCCCTTTCATCAGCAACAGATAGTGTAATGAAGGTACATACATATCTGGTACTCTGATAGTGCTGGATGATCTTCTCAACACCAGTGCAGATGTCACTTGCTCCACTGCTGATTCCTCTGCAGTAGTCTTAGGAGTTTCATGATTATCTGCTACAACATCACTAAGTGAGTTTTCCTGCAACTCAAGCTTAACTCCCACTTGCTTCGTTGTCTTGGAACTATGCTCCACATCTGGTTCCTCAGTAGTAGTCTCAGGAGTTTCATGAGTATCTGCTACAACATCACTAAGTGAGTTTTCCTGCAACTCAAGCTCAACTCCCATTTGCTTCGTCGAACCTTGCTCCACATATGGTTCCATTTCCAACCGCACTTTCTTCAATTCTCTAGCGATTCTTGTGAAGTTAACTCGTTTCTGCTTGCTCATAACGTAGTTCTTACAACGACCCACTTCAACAGATTTCAGACCTTCTAAAACTCCTTTCGCAGCCAGTCTCTTCATTCCTTTCGCGCTCATATGTTCAAGTCTATTGTGCTATAGACTTAAATTTGAAGCACTCTCAGCAACAGCAGCTATGTTCATACACCCTGCAGTGGTGTATAAGGTTCCAGATTTTTAGCCACGTGCTACTACCGTAGCACCCTCATAATCTTCCATGAACTCTTTCCTAACTCTGTTGCATAACCTGTGCTGTCCAACTGACCAATAGATATCAGGTTCTTCTTGAGACCAGGAATATAGCTGACATCCTTTAATGTCCACTGATTTCCTGCCGGAGTTTTTATGCAAACATCCTCTTTTCCTTTAATCTCCAAATCTTTGTTGTTGGCAAGATACACCTTCTTGAACTTTCGAGACTTGAAATTCCGGAACAACTCTTTATTTGAAGAAGAATGAAAAGATGCACCTGTATCCAAAATCTAGGATTCCATCGAACTATCCACGCTGAGGACTAGAGCATCCCCAATGTCTTCTGTTGAATTTATAGAATCATCATCATCTCTAGATTTGTGATTCTGCTTCCTCTTTGATCTTGTATAACCTGTCCGAAAGTGACCTTTTTCTCCACAATTCCAACACATTACGTTTGGTCTATTTGGAGATTTTTCTCGGTTCTTTGATTTTGATCGCCCTTTGTTTGGGCCCTTTGGTTTACTTCTTCCCCGTTGGTCAAGACTGAGAGCACTACCAGATAAATTTCCAATTTCTCGTTTGCGAGTACTTTCGCTGAGAACTACATCTCGAATTTCATCAAACTTCAGTTTATCAGATCCTCAGAAATTGCTGATTGCGGCAACAACAGTATCCCACGACTTGGATAAAGATGACATCAAAATAAATGCTTCAATTTCATCTTCAAAATTAATTTCCACCAAACTCAGTTGACTTACGATCATATTGAATTCATTTATATGATCCACAACAGATCCACCTTCAGACATCTGTAGATTGAACAATCTCCGCATTAAATACACCTTGTTCATAGCCGATGATTTTTCATACATATTCGACAGCGCCTTCAGCAAATCTGACGTAGTCTTCTTCTTGATGATATTGAACGCCACGTTTCTGGATAGCGTCAACCGGATCAGCCCTAAGGCTTTTCGATCCTTGAGCTTCCACTGCTCCGTGGTCATGGTATCCGGCATCAATCCCAACAGGGGTTCATAAAGACATTTCTGGTATAGATAATCTTCAATCTGCATCTTCCAGAAACTGAAATCGGATACATCAAACTTCTCAATTCCAATCTTTGAACTTTCCATCTTTATAGATCGTGGTGAATTTAACCTGTCTCTGATACCAGTTGTTAGGATCGCACAACAACGCACACGCTTGATTTAGATGAACACAAAGAACAGGATAGAGAAAAGTGCAAGGAGAACTCTGGCTAAAAGGATTTTTTATTGATGACTTCACGTATGTATAGTAAGAGAGAATTCAGAGAATAGAAAGTACATCTACTATATATAACTATTTACTATATATAGCTTTACCAGATTTAACCATCTACTATATATAACTATTTACTATATATAGCTTTACCAGATTTAACCATCTACTATATATATAGCTTTACCGGATATAGCTTTACCAAATATAGCTTTACCGAATATAATCGTTGACCAAGCTAAAAAATTGAGAAGTTCATGGATATATTTAAGGAAATTCACAAAAATATAGCATTAGTGGAAGCTTTGAATCAAATGCCAAATTATGTGAAATTCTTGAAGGATGTGTTCACCAATAGAAAGTTTGAAGAATTCAAGGTAGTACGATTGAATGAAGAGTGTAGTGCAATATTGAAAAACAAGATCCCACTAAAGGGGAAAGACCCCGATTCATTCACAATTCCAATATCAATAGGAGGGACGAAGCTAGGTCGATCCTTATGTGATTTGGGATCAAGTATTAATCTAATGCCGCTGTCTATTTACAAAAAGTTAGGTATTGATGAAGCTAGACCAACTACAGTCACTCTTCAACTAGCAGATCGATGAAGAGTGTAGTGCAATATTGAAAAACAAGATCCCACTAAAGGAGAAAGACCCTGGTTCTTCACAATTTCAGTATCAATAGGAGGGACGAAGCTAGGTCGATCATTATGTGATTTGGGATCAAACATTAATCTAATGTCGCTGTCTATTTACAAAAAGTTAGGTATTGGTGAAGCTAGACCAACTACAGTCACTCTTCAACTAGTAGATCGATCTTTCACTCATCCAGATGGAAAAATCGAAGATATCCTAATTCAAGTGAATAAGTAACAAGCATGACTGGCCAACAACTACATCGACTTCTCATGTTGGAGAATGGATTAAAACCATTTGTAGAACGGTCTAACCTAAGATTACGAGAGTCCATAACAAACTTAGGCTACTTTTGATCAATCAACTCCCATGCAACAGAATCAATGGGATGTCAAATCTTTCCATCAGTACTTTTATGTTGAGAATGTCATCATAAAATTTCATTCACTTCATATATTTTAAACATTCGTTTAAGTCGTGGAATGATAGGAAAGTATCTTCATACGTTAGCATGTATATCTTGCTTGGTTGAATTCGTTTGTCGATCAACCTTCCACCTTGAAGTATTACAATAATGACAACCTTCTAACTTTTCTTTCTCATTTATAAATAGACAACAATCGTTGACACATGCGTGAATTTTTTTGTAGCCTAAATCAAATTCCTTGAACAATATTCTAACGTTCATAAATAGATCTTGGAATGACATTATCCATTGGAAGCATGTCATACAAAAGTTCCCGAAGGCTTGTGAAACTAGCATCTGACCAACCATTAAATGTTTTAAGTTTATACTATGCTACAATTGATGATATCTTTGTATATTTTGTACATCCTGTGTACAATGGAGTGTATGCCTATTGGATATTGTGAGAAATATTTTTGTCTTTCCTTGATGTAAAAGAATCATTCTTGTCCTCCACTCCAATATATGTGCTCTCATATAAGTTGGTTACTTCTAACATAAGAGCATTCTCTTAATGATTGTATGCCTCTTGGATATTGTGAGAAATATTTTTGTCTTTCCTTGATGTAAAAGAATCGTTCTTGTCCTCCACTCCAATATATGTACTCTTATATAAGTTGGTTACTTCTAACATAAGAGAATTCCCTTAATGATTAAGTGTTCATATATGATTTGGATACCATAATGTCTCATATTCCTACATTCTTTACATAGACATAAAAACTTTTTGGCATCTGACTTCCTTTTCTTCACTTATTGTAGAAATTTTCATGTTCCTTCCATGTACTCATCAGTAGCACTATTAGTGATTATTAGTGATAAGGATCACGGTGTTCCAAATGTTCCAATTGAACCTATTACACGATCCAAAGTCAAGAAGATTCAACAAGCATTCATTCTTCATCTACAAAATGTGTTACAAGCTGATTCGATTGAGGATGTACCATTTAGAGCTTCGGAAGAGAATATTTGCACAGTTGAATACTTACACTAAGGTTCAAACTTTCACGATCCAAAGTTGAATATTTGCACAGTTGAGGATGTACCATTTAGAGCTTCGGAAGAGAATATTTGCACAGTTGAATACTTACACTAAGGTTCAAACTTTCACGATCCAAATGTGTTACAAGCTGATTCAGACAAAGAGTGGAACTGACTATCAATTCATCCTCTTGGCCATCAAAGCTATGACATCGTTTAATAGTAATCACTCGTGTGCATCATGGTGTTCCCTGGCTCGTTAGTCCTCTCCTCCATGACATTATCTACTCTATACGATGCAATGATTCTTGACGGGGAGGTTGTTGGCGTCATGTTCGTCATGAGATAACTCAACAGTCTTTTCTTCTTCTCCCTCGTTTTCCCTCTATATCATGTTATTTTTGTTTGTAGGTGGATTCTACAAGGTGCGGCTGGAGGTCCATGGCGTATTCTTGGCGTCGGGGGAAACGTGTAGGGTGAGGATGCAAGAATTCCGGTGGCTTGTCAGAATTTTTGCGTCTTTTTCGGTGACTGGTCATTTTTTTTTTAATCCTTACAATCATGTCTGGTGTCACAATCGCGGTTTCTAGGCAGCGGATTTGGTGAATGTGTGGCACCCACTCTCAGCCCTGAGTGGGTCAAGTCTACTTCAAATTACATTGCCTGCAGTTAGGCAATGTGAATACAAACCTCAGGTCTCGATTTCAAGAGAAGATTTTAGAAAGCGAGGAAGAGAGGTTTTGGAAAAAGTGTTTTGAAAGCAAGAGAGATAGAGAGATTGGTGTTATATGGGAATGTAAGCAAAAAGGCAATAACAACAGCTTACTGCATATAACTATCAGGTAGGGAGAAGTTGACAACTAGTCGTATCCCCCTATAGTTCATTTTGAGGTATTTCATGTCTACCAGGCGTAGCCATAACATCGCCGAAACTTCATACTCTTAAAGAAAATAAGAAAGAAATAATACAACATGAAAGTGGTAAAAGAAAGCACTAAAGAAAGCACTAAAGAAAGCAATAAAGTAGTACAAGGCAAATGCTTTGGCATGTCATGGGCATGTGGCCATGGACGACATGCCTTGGACAAGCATGACCGTGACACCTTGCATGATATTTGAAGCTTTGTTGCCTTGTAGATGAGCTAACATGCACAAGGTCAAATGTTCGCTCTTTCGACTTAGGGCGTCTTCAGCTTGGTTTGCTTTACCTGGGCTGTGTTCGAACTGGAAGTCAAATTTGGCCACACATTCCTGCCAACGCGCTTGCTTCAACGATAATTTGGGTTGATCAAAGAAGTGACATATGGAGCTGTTGTCTGTCTTGACTACAAACTTGGCTACGAGGAGGTATTGTCTCCAAAATCGTAAACAGTGGACCACAACCAGCATTTCTTTCTCGGATGCTGCGTACCTTCTTTCTACATCATTTAGCTTCCGACTCTCGTATGCAATGGGGTGTCCCTCTTACAGTAGGATGCCCCCTCGGGCGAAGTCTGAGGCATCCGTCTCAACTTCGAAAGATTTCGTCACATCGAAAATCCATAAAACTGGCCTTCCATCATGGCGTTCTTAAGTTTGTCAAATGCTTCTTGACATAGTGAAGTCCAGCTCCACTTGCTTCCCTTCTTTAGTAGTTCGGTCAAGGGCTTTGCACTCTTCGAGAATCCTTCAACGAATCTCCAATAATAATTTGCCAACCCAAGGAAGGAGCGCACTTCTGTCACTGAGGAGGGGTCTTCCACTCTTGATGAGTTGACTTTCTCCACTTCCATGCTACCTTGCCTGCTTCTATTATGTGTCCTTGATGAGTTGACTTTCTCCACTTCCATGCTACCTTGCCTGCTTCTATTATGTGTCCAAGGAAGTTGATTCGCTGTTGTGCAAATGCGCATTTTTCCCTCTTCACATATAATTGGTGTTTTCTCAACTTTTAGAAAACTAACCGCAGGTGGTGTTCATGCTCTTCCATGATGGAGCTGTAGACCATTATATCATCCAAATAGATTACCACGAACTTATCGAGATACTCGAGGAAGACTTGGTTCATCAAGATGCAGAATGTGGTCGGGACATTAGTCAACCCAAAAGGCATGACTAGGAATTCAAAGGCCCCGTATCTAGTGACGCAAGTCGTTTTGGGCACATCTCCCTCAACAATCCTAACTTGATAATATCCCGACCTTAGGTCAAGTTTCGAGAAATACTTTGCACCATGTAGTTGATCGAACAAGTCGGTAATGATGGGTAGAGGGTATTTATTCCTGATAGTGATTTTGGTTAGGAGACGGTAGTCTATGCATAGGCGAAGACTCCCATCCTTCTGAAATAATATTGGGGCTCCATAGGGGGCTTTCGCAGGTCTGATGAATCCAGCAGTAAGTAGTTCATCCAACTAATTTTGTAGCTCTGCTAACTCGGGTGGAGCCATTCTATAAGCATTCTTTACTGGGGGTTTCGACCTCGGTATCAGTTCAATCTTGTGGTCTATGCCTCGATGAGGTGGTAAAGTTTTTGGTAGACTCTCTGGCATTACTTCGCAGTACTCTTCTAGTACACGTTGTATTTCTACGGGAATAATGTCAACCGTTCTCATTTTTCACCATTAGAATGGCCACGAACGTTGGTTCATTACGTGCAAGACCACGTTTAAGTTGGAGTGCCGAAATCATCTTGATTCCATCGGGCTGTTTGATACTTGTCGAACAACCGTGGAGTTGACCCTGTATGACTAGGCAATTGGCCAAGGGTATGGGAGTCACCTTATGTTCCAAAAGGAATTCCATCCCGAGTACCACATCAAAGTCATCCATTTTGACGATTACAAAGTCCACCAAGCTACTCCATGTTTCCAACTTAAGTGTCGTCTTCCTCGCTATTTCGAGAATTGGTAAGGCCATAGAGTTGACAACCTTCATCTTCCCCGAGTCTCAATGCCATTTGATGTTCAACCGATTCGCTATTCTCGGTCATGAAGTTGTGGTGGCTCCTGAATCAACCATCATATTCTTGGCCAACTTGTGATTCTCCCACGCTTCCACATACATGAGACCTTTTTCGATCGGCTCTCTTTGTTCCCTTGTCTTCTTTTGATGTGCGGATAGGAACTTCAAGGCTCCCATCCGAGGTGTTTCTATGTTAAGCACTTTCTCGGCTTCTTCATCCTTGGATTTTGCATCCGCGTCTGCGTCTAATGCGGCTTGAATCGGTTGTAGCTGTTAAAATAAAACTCGCTCTGATACCAATTTGTTAAAACAACACTCACTAATCTGTGAAGTAATCTCACACTCACTAACAACCAAACGCTTCAATACTGCTTTCCGAAAGTACTACTTGCGTATTTATAAACTTTCTAAAACTAAATATACCTATCCCATAAAACCCATTATTTCATAAAATAAATCTTAGCCTTTCATTTTTTAACAGTTTGGTCTTTTTCCCGTGCGACTAAATTTTAAAACCCACTAAAATTAACCCAATAAACTTAATTAAAAATAAAAACTACCCTTCATCGTTTAAATTTATTCCAACAAAACTCTCCCATAAACTTAAATGCTATATTCAACGATTCCACGTGCGCCGTTTTCTTTTTCTCGAGCTCAGTCGTGGTTTCTTCAATTTCTTCTCCTTGTCCTCGAGCGGCAAACTAAGCTTGTTCTTTTCTGATGAGACTTTATTTGGAGCTTCTCGAGAACCCATTTGAGACACCAACTTCTCATTTCTCCCGTTCTCAGCCACGCTCGACTCAGACGTCATAACTTCTTTCAATTTAGTCAATTCCCTTCGCAAGTCCCCAACAACATTTTCCACTTCCATTTTTGCTTCCTCCATTTCGGCTTTATCATGAGTGATTATCTCAATCGTGTGTCGTAAATTCACCGTCTCCTGTTGGACCCGATTCAGGTTCACGTCGAGTGAGTCTCTCCGTTGAGTTAGCATCTCTATATCTTTCTCCTCCTTCACTAGCTCGTCCACTAGAGCATCAATCTCCATTAACAAGTCATTCTCTTTCTTCATACCTTCCTCAATTTTCTTCACAAGTTCTGAGATCACCTTCCCATTCTCTTCCTTCTCCCGTTTGAGATAGAAAGAACTCTCACTTAGCTCAGCCACTTTCTTCTCTAGTCTTTCAACCTTCATTTCTAAATCTTTCTTTTCTTCTTCCATTTTGTCTTCCATTCTCATCCTCTTTCTTCTTTCTTCTTTCTTCCTCAAATTGTCTTTCCCACCATTGGAGCTCTCTCTTCGAGCTCAGGATCTCTGTTATCCGATTGTTCACCATTCTTCGATTTTCTCGTCTTTGCTATCAAGATTTCGTCAAATCCACTGCGTATCACCTCATTTCCAACAGTTTCCACCGTCTCACGACTATCGCCTTCGTCTTTCGCGCCACTGTATTCTTTTGTTTTCAGCTCTTCATTTTGGGCCATCAAGAGAATGCCTTCGTTTGTTGTGTCATCCAACGCTAGGTTGATCGTTTCTTCCACCTTTTCCTCGGCTCGACAATTTCTTGCAAAATGACCCATTCTGCCACAATTGTAACATTTGTCGGAGTAACAATTATTCGCATAGTGGCCATATTTTTGACATTTATAAGATTGGATGTTAGAATAATATTCTTGACCGCGTCCTTGATTGCGTCCTCTTCCACGCCAATTTGCTTGGCTTGATTGCCTCTTCTCCTTGAAATTTTCTTCATAATTGCTGCCTTGACCACCTCAACCATTCTCGTGACTTCCACGACCTCTACCTTGAATATTTTGAGAGTAGAGTACTTTTTCATCTTTTATTGATGCTTTGGTTTGAAGTGTTTGATCGAGTGTCTCTTCCTTTTTCTTACGTTGCTCGTGTGCCTTGAGAGAACTGACGAGCTCATCGACCATGAACTTCGCTAGGTCCTTTGACTCTTCTATCGAACATACCACATTCTTGAAGTTGTCAGTTAACGACCTCAAGATCTTCTCCACAACCCGTGTCTCGGGTAACATTTCTCCGTTTTAATTTAGTTGATTTTCCACGGTCTGTACGCACATGATGTAGTCAAATACATTTTTTGACTCCTTCATCCTCATGCTCTACAACTCGCCACGCAGAGTTTGGAGACGCACTTGCTTGACTCGGTCGGTTCCTTTGAACACCTTTTCTAAAGTGTCTCACACTTCTTTTGAAGTAGTTTCCCTCACAATCTTCTTAAAGTCCGATTCGTCAACAGCCCGGAACAGCATGTATAATGCCGCCTTATCCTTTGATCGCAATTGTTTTAACGCCTTGTTTTGCATTGTCGTATAACCCATGGTATCCTTCGATTCTTCGAAATCTTCTTGACCACCTCCCATGCGTCTTGAGAACCGAGAAGAGCTTTCATTTGGATGCTCCAATTCTCGTAATTCGTCTTCGTTAATCGCGGTAGCGGCATTTGACCCATCATATTCGTCATCGGCTCTGATACTAATTTGTTAAAATAAAACTCGCTCTGATACCATTTTGTTAAAACAACACTCACTAATCTGTGAAGTAATCTCACACTCACTAACAATCGAGCACTCCGATACCGCTTTGCGAAAGTACTACTCTCGTATTTGTGAAGGAGAGGTCGAGAGGGGAGAGACAAGGAGACTAAGAATACTGAAAAGAAACCTTTTCTATTGCATGTACTTTTTAACTCTGTATTTCCTTTTTGCTCTTCTTGCTCTGCTCTTACAATGGAAAACAAACGTATTTATATGCTTTATGCTATCCCATAAAATCCATTATTTTCTAAAATAAATTTTGGCCTTTCATTTTTTCAACAGTTTGTCATTTTCCTTTACGACTCAATTTTAAAACCCACCGAAATTAACCCACTAAACTTAACTAAAAATAAAAACTACTCTTCATCATTTAAGTTTATTCCAACAATAGTGACGCCCTCTTTGGACATTCATACACCATATGGTTCCCGAAACAAGAGAGAGGTGGTCGATTAAAGTGGTTCTGATTGTGAGGCCATTTGTCTAAGACGCCAGTCCCCTATTGGGCTGTCTTGTCTCAACTCCTCCGATCCTCGATCTGTCTCCTCCTCCCGTTCTGGTGGGATTAGAGGTGTGGTCGCGGTTACCTCCGCTTGAGGAGGCTTGGTTTTGCCTTGTCTCTTGAGGCTGTTCGTTGTTCAAGTCGAACAGTTGTTCGGCCAAGCATAGGCCGTGGAGAGATCTTCTATGTCGTGTACGTATAGTTTAGACCTCGCCCATGGCTTCAGTCCTTGTGTGAACTGGAAAATCTTATCTAGTTCAGACATCTGTCGAATGTCTAACATGAGTAACGAGAACTGTTTGACATTTTCTCGAATGCTACTCATATGCTTAAGGTCACGTAATTTCCTTCTGGCCATGATCTCAACATTCTTTAGGAAGAATTGAGACCGAAACTCCTGTTTTAGTCTCTCCCAAGTGTATTGTGCATCGGCCCTCAGTGTCAGTTGCTTTAAAGTACTGCTCAAGGTCGAAGATGTAGTTCTCTAAGACCTTGGCATCCCGAGCCCCGAAGAAGGGCTTGGGTTCAGGAAGTTTAACCTTGTTGGGTCGCGTTGTCCTCTGGGTAGGGGTTTGGTTCTCCACTGCCCTTACAATAACGTTTACTTTGGCGCTTATGTCCGCCACTTCTACCCTGACTACGTCGAGGGCTGCTTTCACATCTTCAGATAGTTTAATGACCATCAGAAACATCGCTTTCTGGGAGCTATTTAGTCCATTGACTCGCTCCTCAATCAGGCCAGCAGAGCTGTTGAGCTGTCTCCTCGCTCGAAACTACCATTCTTTGTGGTTTTTGTTTCTAGGTTTTCCATTCGATACATTATTTCTTGAATGGGTAACCCATCCAGCCGACCCTTTATTGCGTGAGCGGCGAGGGTCTTGTTAGCAAGTTCTTTCACTCGCTCATCTAGAAATCGAATACCATCGGGGACTTCCCGCAAGTATTGCACCTGTTCTTCTATTTTGACTAATCTGTCGACATGGAACTTGTTCAACTGTTTAGTCGAAGACATGTCTACCGGTCACTTTGGAGCCAACTAGGCTCTCATACCAACTATCACAATTGCGGTTTCTAGGCAGCGGATTTGACGATTGTGCGGCACCCACTCTCAACACTGAATGGGTAAAGCCTACTTCGAATTACGTTGCCTGCGATTAGGCAACGTGAATACATACCTCATGCCTCAATTTCAAGAGAAGATTTAGAAAGCTGGGAAGAGAGGTTTTGGAAAAAGAGTTTTGAAAGCAAGAGAGAGAGAGAGATTGGTGTTATATGGGAATGTAAGCAAAAAGGCAACAACAACGGCTTACTGCATATAACTATCGAGTAGGGAGAAGTTGACAACTAGTCGTTTTCCCCTATAGTACATTTTGAGGCATTTCATGTCTACCAAGCATAGCCATGATATAGCCGAAATGTCATACTCTTAAAGAAAATAAGAAAGAAATAATACAACATAAAAGTGGCAAAAGAAAGCAGATAGCAATAAAGTAGGCAAAAGTTTCAGTGTGTCATGGGCATGCGGGCATGGGCAACATGCCTTGGACAAGCATGACCGTGACACATTGCATGATATTTGAGGTTTTGTTGTACCTCAAGACGTTCGACTATAACCAACTAACTCGACTATAATGGGCCCAAGAGGTGTGCAAACCGTCGGTGGGTTCATGCTCGTACGTGTGGGTCGTGTGTAAAGAAGTACTACACATCCAATTTATTCAGACGGAGGCCACCTCTATGATGGTTTTATTGACGACAGAAAAACAATTAGAAAGCATTGCACGTGCATAGAGTAGTTGCATCTAATTTCATAGATCTTAAATTAGTATAGGACATTACTAATTTTATATTTACTTTTTTTCTTTAACATGTAAGACCATGATATTGTTTTATAAAATCAAGATGTTATCTTTAGCATATTTATTCATAGTTTTCTTTGTGTTATAATCCATTTTTAAATGCTACAGTGAAATCATCTAAATATCAAAATATTTGTGGCTAAAACTTTGAAAAGATAATGTAAAAGAAAACAAATATTTGATCCAAGAGAAAAAAGTGCTCCAACATTCTTATTCTTAATTAGCCAACTTACAACATTCTACAACAACTCTACCTTAACTTTTTACATTCATTATCAAATACAACCCAAACCCCCAAATTCAACTCAATTCAAAAAGACCCTTTTCAAACCCGAACATGTAGAGTCAAGTCGAGTTGAGTCGTGTCGTGTGATATGGTCTAGTTCAAGAGGGACAAGGTGTTGGGAGGAGGAGAGTTGGGAGAAGAAGGGATAGGAAAAAGGGTATGAAAATGCTTGCAATTAGGACAAGAAGGGGATGATTTTGAGAGAATAACAAGAAGGTGGCAATTGAGACAAGGCAAAGCCACCATATTGCTGCTTTGTGAAGAAGAACTTCCATACCCATGTCTGAAATTCATCAAACTATTAGCTTTGGATGATGAAGAATCAATGTTGTTGAGCTCCAACTCCAAGTCTAGCTTCTTATCATCATTATGGTGATCCTCTTTTGGCCAATTCCAACTCTTCCTCAACGTCTTTCTGTTTAGATAGTACATTTTCCCAGACTGTATATCACCAATATGAACATAACTCAACCGTTAAAAGAAAAAATTTCGTTACCCTATATAACATTTTTAAAGACTCGAATTACAGGTTCGAATTGCAAGTAAAAGAAGAGAGGAAACGAGATAGACCTGAAGATCGAGACATTGCTCCCAATCAAGAGGGAGAGGGTCTTTGAGTTGAAGATCCACACTTGTTTGAGAGTTGATATGATGAGGATAAGGGTGATGATGATGGAGAAGAAGCTTCCTCTTCCTAGAACATGAGGAGTTTGTTTGTTGTAATTTGTTGGATGAAGAATTGATGTCATCGGTTTTCATGAACTGGGTTGGAGCCAAAGACAAGTGAGGAGCTTCCATGAACAATAATTGTTCATGTAAAACCCTGTTGGTGTAAGTGATGTTTTTGTGATACATATATATACACACACACACACACACATAGACATGCATAAGGAGAGAGAGTTTTGGTTATTAAATTTGGAAGGCAGAGGCATTTAAGTTGACAAGTGGATATCACTTAAATGTTTCAAAAATCCTACTCTCTTCTCTCATCTTTCTTTGCATTTATGCCTCAAATCTACACACCTCTCCCTCTTTAAATTTAAATTATACGTATGTAGAGATATCTATTTAATCCACGAGAACTATATTCAAATAAAGTAAGGAATGATGAGGAGGAAGTGGAGAGAGATTTCTCTCCGTTAACTAAATGAGACCGAGAACAGTCATTATAGTCATCACTCCTATTCCTACCCCTACCTAAATCCTTACCCCACCCGCTCCCCCTTGATCATACATATATCAAAACTTCAATTCAAAATCAGCCTATGACATGTCTGTGTATTCCTTTAATTTTTAACCTCACAAATAAAATACTTCTTATATGGTTTGATTTATTAGGATGTTTTATATTTTTTAATAAAAATTATATTAAAAAGTGAAAATTATTCTTTGAAATGAATAATTTTAAATATATATAATTGGAAAAATTTTCCTCGGGAGGATTTTTTTATCTCTGCCCAATCCTATGGACATCTGTTTTAGTACGAGAAGGTACTTATCTTCGCCTGATGTGGGACTGAGTATTATGCTAAACAAATTTTCTTTAGTTCTACATTTTATAGGTCAATATGAACATAGTATAACAAATGAAATTTTAACGACCTTTTGTATAGTTTAGATGATTCTCGAAGAAAAAGAAAAAACATGCATTTGTACGTAAGCTTAGATCTATGCAACGTGGTTTAAATGGGCTACTAGATTAATGAGCGAGAAAATATTTATAGTGCAATAGTAGTACGTTATTCTTTATTTATTTGACATGTCAAAAGATGATATATTATTTGATTTTATAAGCTCTAAACCGTTCGTGAATGTTTGTCATAAAAAATAATTAATAGACTTCTTATGAAGAGTTTTCTATACTTTGTAGACCTACGCACATGTACTATTATATATGTTAAAATATATGTTAAGAATAACAGACTGTTACGTATGATATTGTCTATTTACGTATGATATTGTCTATTTTTAGTATAACCTCTCGTAACTTATACTTTTCATTTTTCAAAAAATGTCTCATCTAAATGGAAACAGTGTCAATCACTTACATATTTATGATCTTCCTCTTAATTAGTCAACGTGGGACTTTAACAATCTTCCCCTAAGTGTCTCTTTCTGTGGAGCCCTCGAACAACCTACTCTTAATTGAAGTTCGATTCTTTCTCTAGAACCCTTGGACAAAATACACCATTTGTTCGACACCTAAGTCGTTTTGACTACACCTTTGAGACTCACAACTTCTTTGTTTGACACTTGAGTATTCTATTGAGATGACTAAGAATATAAGGGCATGTCTTGAATATCATGTTAGGAATAACGAACCTACACATTGATACGATGTTTTGTCTACTTTGAACATAAATTTTCATGAGTTTACTTTTTACATACTCGTAATTTTTTCTAATTAGTCAATGCATGATTCTAACAATTCTCAACGATTTAAGCTTTAAATTATGTCAGACTTTACTTATGTAAATCATTTTAGTGTCATGATTATTATAACTATTTGAAAAGTCGAAAGAAATTCCATCTCAAACATTTTACACGCTACAAGAGAGCCCATTCTCTTTTATACGTTTAGCACATGACAACGAAGAGAGAGTTTAACTCTCGTAGGATAATTTCGAAATTACGATATCTTATTTACTAAACTATATTCGAACGTATATATGAGTAAGTTTAGAAATTTTTAATCAACAAGGCTAGACAATATATATGTTTAAATGTACCTCGATTAGAATTACATTTTTGTAATGAAAGTGAGAGATGATATAGAATTACATTTCAAAATTCAAATGCATAAACCGTTGTTTCTTACCATTTAGAAAAGTTTGGTGAATAAATTTTGTAATTTCATCAATTATGTGACGAAATTACAATATCATGATCTTTAAAAAATATTAGTCTACATAACGTGTAGCTGGAGATTCGAAGGTCTAACGTTTCGATCGAAAATTTTTATATACTTTAAATGGGTGAGCTAAAATTAAAGCGAAAGCACTAAAATTGAAGTAGGAGAGGGAAGTAAATGAGGGATTTAAAGTTCATTACTTACCAAATCCAACAAACAACAATAAATTGGATATATATGTGTATGTGTGTGTGTGTGTGGTGTGGTTGTTGTTGGAGGCATGAATCCAATTTAATGGGATTTTAAATGTTCTTTAACTGCTCCATACCGACACTCTCTCCTTTAATATCCCTTTATTTTCTTTTATTTCCTTCTCAAGTGTGAAGAGAATTGAATGAAACACCTCGTATTTTGAGGACCTACTCTTTTGCCAACCTCTTCACAACTTCAACACCTAACTTCTTCCCAATCCTTTTATTATCTTTCCCCTTCAAATTCATTTCTTCCCATTTCCATCTCCTTCTTCGTCTTTCCCTTCCTCCCCGGTTCCCGGTTCGATTCATCGTTCATATCTAGAGACCTTTGAGAATTTGGGTCATAATTTTGAAGACTACTAGTAGGAGAAAGAAAGAAAGAATGATCAATTTTATAGGGTTCCCTAGTAATCGAATATACTCTTCTGTTAACCACTTATTTTTTATTTGGCGATCCATCGTGTGGGATTTGATACTTGTAACTTGAGGTTTTTGATCCTCTTTGGTTGTTAAGAAATTTTGCATAAGAATTAAACCAATGAAGGAAAGTGAGTTTCAAACTAGTTCTTGAGGTATGCTTAGAAGTGAGAGCATTGCTTATCTCCGGATAGGATATTGAAGAAGAGAGGGAAAAGATGTCTGTATACCTAGAATTGTTAGTCATCAATTGAAACAAGAGAGATGAAATTAAAGAGGAGACGATGGAGTATATAAATAAACATTGTCCATTGTCCATCCAATAATAGTAAGACAATTTTTAACATATTTATTTATTTTTTTTTTCAAGTTAAAGAGTATACAAAAAAAAACAGCAATACAAAGTTCAAAGCAAGGTTTAGATATAACGACAATTGATGGTCAAAGAGTCAAATCATATACCACTAAATGAATGATAAATATTTTAATCAATTGAGATATAGTTAATCTTGATGAACAGAACAAACTAGATATCAATCAAATTAAAAAGTATATTGAATATCAACCACTAAATTTTATCAATGTGACTCGATCCTAATTGAATAGGATCATGTTTGCAATTTAGTCACACCTAAAATCTCAAATTTTATACTTTAGAAGGACCATTTCCACAGCTAGCAATAACTAAAGTTTAAAATAAAGTAGGCCTCCTGAGTAGAACAAATTGAATTAAAACAAGAGCAATTTTGCACATTTTTGTAAGAAAAAGAGTGCCATTCACGAATAAAGATTCATTTACTCACAATGATAGTTGAATTTAATTTAAGGATGTGGGTGCCACCCTTTGGCTCTGTGCTTGTAATCAATTGCTTCACACACTTGATTGCATTCAACCACAAGGATGTTGCTTCTACACTTCAATTTTGGTCCCACAATTTGCAGCTGCATACATTAAAACCCAAAACCACACGACTTTTTTTGGGGGGTTCAACAATAAATGCAAAACTAAAGCACTTCTCCAACCTTATAGTTATTAATGTTGGTCATGATTATTCTTGCCTCCCAAGAGCTGCGGTAGTTAAGGGTTTGTGATGTTCCATTTAAATCACTTGGGTTCGAGGTTCAAATCTTCATCCCAGTCTCAAAATCTTATTTATTAGCTTTTTAATGTATAGGATAGCCTTGTTGAGCCAACTACCATCAAAATTTTCTCAACCAAGATCAATGCCAATGTGAACTTTTAACACAACTTCATCAAAAGAAAGGTACAAATTCATTTCATAAAGAACACAACCAAACAGCAGCACCTGTTAATCAAATGAAACCCCAAAAATATTTCAACAAAAACAGCATCATCAAGAGGGATAAGTAATAACCTCAAAGACAAGATAACCAACAGCCAGCCATATGAATAACTGGAAGAATGTTCTAAGAATATGATTTGGTACAAGACAGTTGGAAACAATAAGCCAAAAAAAAAAAAAAAAAATGATTAAAAGGTCAAGGGAGAGAGCTAATGTTCATGCTCAGTTCCAGTCTTCAGCACAAAAGAAAAATGTAAAGTGCACGTATACCACGTAAGAAGTTCCAAACAACATGCAAAAGCTATATTATGAATCTGCTGCTTCACCGTGTTTTTTTTCAGAGTTAAAGAATCTGAGAATCAATGTACTAACCTTCAGGATCTTCCATTCAAATGCAGCATCTGAAGATGAAATCTAATTACAATTGGATTAGTTCGTTGTCAACTCTCATTTGAACATACGCTTACAGATTTGAAGTGATTAACGTGAGCCTCTCCACAAACTTTCGAGAATCTGCAATAATCAATTCAGTGCCTTAGAGCTAGACCAGCAATAATTCTTAAAAGCGGTAAATTATATATCAGAAAATCTGGGAGCCAATCTGTTTGATAATGACTCCATTCTTACATTCTATATGTTACTTGCACATTTGAACTACGGTCTTAAACTACTTTTACAATCAAAGCTAAATTTTAAAAGTTAAAACAATATGATATGCACTTTTATAATTTCGCGAAGACTTCAAAAGGAGCGTAAAAAGAGAAAATAACAGGGAGATAAATAAATCAGCTTAATCTTCAAAATAGAAAAAAAGAAACAAAATCGGAATATCAAACAGGGCCAAAGTAATTCAAATTGTTAACAAAGTGAACCAAAAGCCACAACAATAGAAAATATCCCCATTTCTTCAGATGTCAAAAAAATTAATCTGATATTGAGGTAAAGCAAACTAATGGGTATTTTTGAAGTGGGACATTGAACAGAGAAAACAACCATTTACACTGGTTGAAGACTGGGTTAATCTCTCATGTAGGTTGTGTTATTTTCCTCAACTTACAGGACCAAAATAGACATGTCTAGGAGACCTGTAAGCTCATACTTCAAAGTCTGTGTGCCTACTTGACAATTAGAGAAAATACATTCGAGATTTCTGTCTAAAGCAAAAAAAAAAAAAAAAAAATCCTGGAGAAAAAGAAAAGTGTTCTTGTGGACTTCCGCTCTGAAAACATATTTTAACTCATCTTTACTTGCCTCATTCTAAACTTTCTTCTTCTCTTTTTTTTTTCGGTTGTTTTTTTTTTCCTTAATCAATGGCAGGCTTGAATCGTCTTTCTATAAATTCCAGTAGAGTTGTGAAAGGGTTGATGATTTGATCATTTCGTACCTATCTTCTATCTTTTGGTTTTATTCATACTTATGAAAAACCACAGTCTTTTATAACAGATGTAAACAAATGGACAATAAAAAAATAAAAATAAAGCAACATAAAAAAGAGTCTAATACAAAAGACAGCTATATAAAAGAGACATTTTAACAACTATAATAAAATTGTGTCAAAAAAATAAAACTTTAAATAAGAGATAAAAAATAGTAGCAAAAATCTTTAAATACCAACACCTAATGAGTGACGTGGACCTTTGCGATAATTGTTTAATATCAAACAAAGAAAGAATAAGACCCTACAAAATTTTCTCAAACGGTTGGAGATAGTAGTGAAGGCTCTTCAATATGATCAAGCAGCCATGAATCTGATACTTATTTGGGAACATCTATTGAGCTAACTGAAATATTAAATATCAAGACTTTATTGAATACCAAATATCTTCGACTAATAATTGGACCCCAATGATAAAACTACAATCTACATTAAAAGAAGTTGGGAGATCTCTGACAAAAATCATTTTAAATTGTTAAAAGAAGGAAAATATTTAACTTCTCCTCCCATAATTTCGCGGCAAATTACAAAATTTCTTAACCTCATCTGGGCAGGAGTCACAAATGGACGTTGAACATGGTATGATTAGCAAATAACTCTTCAAGTATGAAAAAAAAAAAAAAGAACCACCACAAGTTAATATCAAGAAACCAAATTTATTTAAACACTACACAGCTCAACCGTAAGGGGAAGAAGTACATAACGTTACCCTCTAGTAATGGCCACTATTTGACCAAGAATGAATAATGCTACTAAATCATTTTCTAGGAGACATTACACATGAAAATAAATCTAAGAGGCATATGAACAAAAGGAACTAAGCCATACCATGATGGGGTATGGAAGTATCCACCCAAGAACTGGAATCTGGTACAAGAACCCTTTAATTGAGGGCCAGAAACCCCTACATTAGAGACGTTGGGTGTAAGAGAGATGTCATTGATATTAAGCTCATAGTTTCAAATTTAGAGAAACTAACCCAAAGAGAACAAAACAGCCACATATCTCCAAGAGTATGCCGATTATGGGCCAGCGAACAAAAATGAAGAAGAGGCCAAGAAGAAAGGATGCAGAACCCTGAAAATTAAAAAAGATGGTTCAAGTTCATGACATTTCCAACATATAAGACTATTTTTATTCTTTAATCTTTAAAATTTAGTCTCCTGACACCAAAGGTTGTTCAGACAATTCCTATAAAAAAATGAAAGGATATAAAAAGGATCTAATCTGAAAGTCGAGAGATTGCGAAATTACTGATAATGATTAAAGACGGGGTAACTTAAATAAAAAGAAAGTTGACAAATAATGAAATAGAATTATTAATCTTCATCCTGGGATAGTTAAACTATCTCTATCTAGATTTTTGGAAGTTGACCTAGTTCTTTCCATCCATGGCTGCCAGAATCTAGTAAAATCAGCCTTCACTTGAATTATGTGCACATATATATCCCTAAATATCTTATCAAAAAAAAGAAAAAAAAAAAAGAATATTATATATATTGCTATTTAACTTGGAAATCATATTATTTTTGGAGTTGTGATCCCCTTGAGAAGTATCTTCGGAAAATGAAATAGTTATCCTTACAAAAACAGATATCCGTACATATATAAATGCACATTCACATAAATGCTGATTTATGTAAATACACCTTTTATCCACTTATTCAACTTTGACGAAATCCTTCTATTTGTGTACACAAAAATGATTTCATGATCAATGAGGGAAGCACTCAAAAGAATTTCAGAAATTCATAGGCTTTTGAATGTCTCATCTAATTTATTTGGCACACTATTTACTAGAAATCTACATGATCCACATTTGCAGTAAACTAACAATGCCTGATACCACTATCTTTTACTCCTATCATTCTATCCTCGAAATATCTTCTAAACTAGGTAAAAAATGTATAACCAATTTTAAATCTGGCATGATAAGTACTTCGCCATTTTTTTCAATGGAACAAAGCTTTCGTTGAGAAGGTATTAAAGAATTCAGGGACATTAAAAAAACCCCCTCCACAAAAATGAGCCGAACTAAAACAGAAAAGGAAAATCTAACAAAAACAAAACCTAAGGAATAATTGTATAAACCTAAGGTATAAATGCAAGTATGGAGCCCTAAGAGATGCATGGAACCTAGTAAGGGACCAAACCTCCTCCGGGCATAATAAGTACTTTGTTGTACCTTGTGATTTGCTCGGTTGGTAAAAAGATTCCATGTAGAACGCCAACCAAGTAAGAGTCCCACTCCAACTAACCAAAATATCTGATAAAATACGTACAATAAAAGAAAAGAGGACAATGTATAACAAAAGCATTAGGTATGTTGAGCACAATAGGGTCCTGATAAATACAGAAAGCAACATCGAACTTTGGAATTAACTTACATTTCCTAAAGCAAGCAATCCCCTGTCAAAGAAAAGGATTACACCCAAAAATGTGAAAAACAAGCCAAAACCAATCAGCCCAAGTCCAACTTCTGCATTTGAAAAAAGATGCACCTATTAACTGTTTTCTATTGCAGATCTGAACCAAGAGCACTAGTATTCTCAAATTTCTTGAAAACCAACCAATACAGAGAAGAAATTCCATGAAAGAATGCCTTATTTTTTCAAGATGTCCATTCCCATGAAATGAGAATAGTTAAGAATAAAACGAGGTGACTCTGATATAACCAAGTAGAAATGAGTGAAGCACATTAAGGCTAGAAATACACTGTATGTAATGCTCACTTTTTTGCTCAGTCAATTCATAGGCCATTGTGTTGACTGGCTGTTATGCCACTCGGATTGGCAGTCGGACAAAGAAGCACCAACTGCCAAAATTAAAGAAACACCAAAACTAACATTATATATGAGAAACTGGGCTTAATAAAATTCAGGAAAGGAATAAGTAAACCTGGTACGATTATATCAACAACTTGCAAGTGTCAACTATTGACTTACTAATCACTATGACATGAATAAAGAAATGAAGAGGTTAGTGGAATAAAAAACAAACAAACAAACAAATAAAAACTCCTACTCTCCGAATTGACTGTTCAAGATTGTGTGTGCGAGGTGTGTTTGAACTGCAAGATCACAGTCTTCGATCCTAGCATAGACTAAATTACTGGACCAAATGCCCTAGGAAACATCTAGTATCCCATCCTGTCTAAATCAAACGCTTTCCAGGTCTATCATACAGTAGTTTGCAAAACTTGAAACTCGCCAATACACAACCTTAAAACTTCGGATTTAATAAGAAAAATCATAATTACAGTTGACCAAAGGTGAAAAAAAAAAAAGAAAAAAAAAAAGAAAAAGAAAAGCATTCTTCTATTCTTAACCAAAAAGTACAAACGCGGAAAAACAATTAACCTTTCCCGTCCATATGCAACCTAATACAGAGAAGAAACAAAAAAGATGAAGAAATCAACGAAGAGCGGAAAAGGAAGTTATTACATTTCAACACGAGTGAGGACAGAGTTGAGCTCGATTCGCCAAAAAATTTCAATTGCAATTCATAGGTAGACGTCGAGATTGCAGTAAGAAGAACCCTAAATTCGATTTCAGACAGAATCAGGAACGAAGCAACAGAGGAAGAGAGTAACGGAGAAATGAACTGAAGCAGAAGAAAACCGGTCGAGGACTCGAGAGGGTATTTTGGGGGTTGAAATGTCAAAAATACCCCTCAAACTAATTTGAACGCATACGACAACAAATCTAGGCAGACATTGTTCTGTCGTAAAATAATTTGGGAATGTAATAATAAAAAATTGGCGAATTTATCTAAATATATATATATTTTTTTGTCAATTAATTAAAATAAATTCAAATTTCGAGAATTAAAATAAAACTAATACCAACTCTAGTTTGGACTTTTTTTTTAATAATTTAATCATATTCTATTTCATTTTCGATTTTTATATTCAATTTTTAATTTTTAATAAATGTAAAATGTTAATGGTAAAATATTTATTAATTTATTAAAAAAATTAATGGAGAATTACATTTAATTTAAATATATATTTTAAAATTTACCTTCCAAAGGTTAAATAATAAATGTGTATCATAATAAAAAATGTATAATCTATCGACTAATTTAAATCATAAAATTTTTATTTACGGACTCAATTTAAATTCGATATATATATACATATATATACGATCACTGCTAAAAAAATATTATCGGACTTACGTATTTCAAGCTATAACGCTGGAATTTAAAAATAAAAACAAATACAAATACAAATAAAATAATTCAAATAATAAAATGCATATATCTTATTCTAACATAGGATTAGGAAATTAAATATGCAACTACATATACATGTGTCACAATCTCTGAATTACGATACTATCGTGAATCGTATAGGGGTGTCTTGCCGTTACTTGAAAAAGAAATATTAAATAAATGATAGCTAAAGAGGTTATACTAATGCAATCACATGATTGATAATTTATAGTATAAAAAAGAAAAAGACAAAAATTGACGAAATTTAAGAAAGCTTGGATGTCCTTGTATTTCCACTGGACGCGCGAAAAGTGGGATCGAGAAGACGTTGTTGGACGAACGGAGAGGAGGATGGACCATGGAAATTCCGACATACACGAACCATTGATTCCCTCCGATTCTCCTTCGAATTCCAGCTATCAAATTCCATCGCCAGTCCCCACGTTTCCATCGCCATGGTGTCCAATTCGAAGTAGGACGGAGGCTATGGGGGCGTCAAAGCTAGAGAATATTCGGTTCTCCACAATTGTTTTGGGCATTTCCAATGCCGCCGTCGCCCTTCTTGGCGTATTCCTCGTCGTCGTTGTTTATCCCGCTTGTGAACGCCAATATATCCTCCCC
The DNA here is from genome assembly GCF_002738365.1 of Cucurbita moschata. NCBI lineage: Eukaryota > Viridiplantae > Streptophyta > Magnoliopsida > Cucurbitales > Cucurbitaceae > Cucurbita > Cucurbita moschata. Next base: position 228,948 of record NW_019268569.1, read on the forward strand.
TTTGTGGGGGTCTCCGTCGTTTCATGCATCAGAATCGTTGCCATGGTTCAGAGCGGCATTGCTCAGGAGGCTACGGCCAGAACCATTCTTGAATCTCCTGGTGATACTGCTGCTGTTGTCGACACCGTTATGCGTCGCGAGAGACGGGTATTTGGCCACTTTCTCTACATTCATTCTTCTGTTTTGTGAATTTGACGAAGCAGGTTTTAGGGGCAACTTTTGTTTTTAGATACGAAATATGAGCATGAATTTGGTATTGCGAGAGCAAAACGGACTTAGGTTCAATGGTTTGTTGTTTTCCTGCCTCACATAGCTAAAACGAACCCTGCGTCTATTTATCTGTTTCAATAGTTGTTTTGGTTAGTTTTATAACCATCGAATATTTACAATCGCTCCATTATGATGTTGTGACTAGTGACAACCAAGCAACACCCGTTGCTGTTTCTCATCAAGCATTTCATAAACAAACTATATGCCATGAAGCTTACTTTCGTTTTACTAGTGAACATATACAACAAGTTTTATAGTTCACAAAATATGTGAAGACTCAGAAGCAATTGAGATATACTTTTACAAACATAATGGAGCAGCTAACTTGAGGGGGAATGTTATGTATATTAGTGTATGGTATTGGAAGTAGCTTAGTTATGAATCCATTAGTGGGATGACTAGCTTGCTCTCTCTCTCTCTCTCTCTCTCTCTCTCTCTATCCCTCTCTCTCGCCTGTGAGAGTTGGGAAGGACTTCCCCTTGTTGCGAAAATTGAAAGGACGATATTTAAATGTAGTAAGAGATATGTAGAGAAAAACATGGTGGTAGAGGGAAATATGTGAGGGGAGAGTGTCAAATATGAGTCTTCGACGGAGTACATTAGCATGAGTGAGGGGCTGCCTCTCCATTCTTGTTTCTCTTTCGAACGTGGTGGGTTTCTTTAGGAGTAGTTGTCTCTTGGAAACTCTCATTCAGGTTTAATTTGTGTTCAGCAGTGGGAGATGGTTGTGTCATTGTGGTAGAGTAGGAGGGAAGATCTTCCTTGATTGTTTCAAAAGGTATGGAAAGAAGTGGATGGGAGAACGTTTAAAGAGAAGTTGGATTTCTTACTGCCGCTGCATTTTCTTATGCCTGGAACCTAAGCGTCAGAAGGCTATTGTGCTTGCACATCAAGCTTTAAAAAACACTGGTTGAGGTAGTAGGCAATTGATAGTTGCAAAGGATGAAGGTATAACTGGTTTTAGGTTAGTGCTCTGATCGCACATGAGAAAAGGAGGGTGACTTGAGTGGTTCCTCTCCACAAGTTTCTGTCTGTGGTTTGGGTAAGTTTTCAAATGTGTCATCTTTGTAGTTACTAGGTGAAACCACATTTTAGGCAAGCTTTAGGGAGAATAAAGGGCTTAAAAGAGGATGTGCTTTCTACCGTGGTGGGTTGAAGAGAGGGTTCTTGGCAGGATGGGGTTGAATATTTGAAGTGCATACAGCTTGAGCCATTTGAAGGTGTTATCCAGTAGTCTGAAGGGTCTAGTTTTAAGAAGGAAATTGGGCCTAAAAGCGATGAATCTATGGTGGCAACTTGGCGTCTTTGGCCTTCCTTTTTTTGACAGTGATAGAGAAATATAGGTTGTTATGATGCGTTATCAATGTCTAAGTTTGGTTAGTTGGTTCCACACCTGATCCTCGAACCACAAGTTTATTGAGAATATAAGGTTAAGTGGTCAGAACTTGGACAACTTAGCTTTTTTTTGTTTGATAGAGTGTAGTTTGAATTTGGCAGGTTTTAGGGGGTAGGCCTTTTCCTCAGATTCCGTTGCTGTCAGGTGTAAAGTATAATGGATTATTTATGTTTGTTTCTGTTATGGTGTTGATGTATTTATTCTCAATGTACTGGTTGATGAACAGTTGAGGTATAAAAAATGGCTTTGGTGGACCCGTTTTGCTCTAGTCATCGTAATGCTGCAATTGGGGGGAGCAGTTTACTTAATCTACCATATGGCAAACTACATTGCTCATGATGAAACTTCAACTGGCTGTGCTTTAGGTAAGGTGGGTGAAGTCTCTCATTCTTCATATTGCAGTTTATTCTCTTATTCAATATTGTTGTGGCTGGAGGGTATCTGGGCCTAGGCACCATGATGGAATAAGCTTTGTTTCTATTGACTGCATTGCTTGCTTTGATCTCTCTTTTTATGTTCTGCTGTGTTCAATTGGGATCAATGAATCATTAGGCACAGGCTGTCTCCATCAATGGTCAGTTTTTCTTGTTATCAAGCTGTTGTATTATAGTTGGTTTAATTATCTTGGTTTTTAGTTACAAAAGCTTATTGTTTGTCTTGATTACTCTGATTCTTTATGTTTAGAGTGTGCACTCCAAAAGGCTTTTGTTTTCTACTCCCATACAATATTTTTGTTGAAATCTCAGCAGCTGGAATTTTGTTTATATAACACTACAATTTTTCTTGAACAAGAAACATACTTTTCATTGATTAATAGAAAGGATAAAGTGTTCAAAGATACAAACTCCCGAAGGAGTGGAAAAAAAAAAAAACCAATACAAATCCAAAGAAACCTATGGAGTGAATAAAAGCACCGCAATTACTATAATATAAATGTCACAAGGAGAATAAGACAAAAAAAGAAAAAAAAGAAAAAAAAGAAAAAAGAAAACAGAAGCCTTAAAGCTTAGCAATATCAAAACATTCCATCCATATTGCTCTTATCTTCAAAAATTCTTTGGTTCTTTAAGCACCATAATTCAGATCAAATGTATCTGATGTCGTTGACCCAAAGATGCACCTGGGAAGACAAGGATGACCCATGAAGAAGCTGAAATAGATTACTTCTGAAGTCTTTCAAGAAAACCCAATGGATATGGAAAATATGAAACAAAGAGAACCAGCACTGTAATGCATAAGGGCATTGAAAGGAAACTTAGACGTTGGCTTAAATTATCTGCAAAACTAAAAACACTCATAGAGAGCTACAAAGCTTAATTGGGAACCTTTTTCTGGGGAGATTCAACCATATTTACGGTGACCATTAAGCATAATCCAAGCCAACACACTGATTTTCTTGGTCTTTTGACTTCCAGATTGCACAAAACAGTCAATCTGATCTTCTTCCAGACCACAATTTTCCAACCAATCTTATCATCTTTGAACTGAAGAACACTGAACTTAATAAAGACATCAATGAGCTGTATTCAACAACTTAAATTTCCTTCAAATTGAACATCATTTTGTTTTGTGTGACATCTAGGATGTGTTTCTTGAAGCAAGGTAATTGCTGGGTGCCATCTATATTGTTTTAAATATGAATTAAAAGAAAAATCAATTTTCTTGTTTGGTTAGAAATCCTTCATAAGATAAACTCTCTTGAGGAAATATGAAAATATTTCTGCAAGCTCCCTTGACTCTCTGAGATGTTTTATGTGAATCAGTTGGGAATGTTTAGACCACCTTTTTTGCGTGATGTTTTCTTTTGTTTACCTATCATCGATCTTGGACATCTTGTGGTGTGCTCTCTCTCTGTTAAGGGCTTTCTTGTTTCGATGTCTATATTGTATAGAAGAAAGGAATAGGATATCATGATGTCGCTACCTTTTCTATCTTTTGGAAGGAGAGAGTGGATTTTGAGAATAAATAAAGGGAATATGGATGAAGCTTGGAACTGTTAGGTTTTGGTTTGTCATTGATCGTTTCTTGCCTAAAAGTTTCTTCGCATCCTGTTTTTCTTTTGTCTTTTTCTCCTTTTTATTTCCTTCTCCCTTTCCCCTCCATCCTAAATCATAGCTCTACTTGAAGAGTACTTCTATTATCTCCCTATCCAGTGGTCAGAAGGACTTCTGTGTCTTCCTTTTCCCTGTTCTGTATGTTTGTTTTTGGTGTCCACATGCGTGAGTGTTTGAGACTTTGACATTCTGTTGTACACTTGTGATGCAGTGGTGGCCTCAAATCAAAGATGGTGGAAACGAAAGCTACTGGTTTTATTTACAATCTTGGTGTGCTTTGTTGCACTGGTTCAGTGTTTTGCTGGTATGGATGTTCTAAGGTGGAGGTCATTTTATGCAACTCAAGATCATGCATGGAAAGCACACTACAGTGAGATGTTTGATCATGGAATTCGTGAGGCATTATGCTGTATGGGACGTTCCAAATACTTGTATGTTTCCTCCTCCTTCCCCTTCTCCTTCTCCTTCTTCTTCTCTCTCTCTTTTCGATATGGGGTTTTCCTTATATGCTCTATATTTGTGTTACACTATATTCCTAATTTTCCTATCCCGGTGCCATGTTTTAGGAGCGTCATGGAAGAAGATGAGGTCTTCTCAGTGGCACAATTATTGGGTGATCTTGTTGCTTACCGTTCTTCTGGCACAGGGCATTTTGAATTTTTGGCAGGTTTAATTTGAAACTCTGCACAATTTTGGAATAGTCTTCTTATGTCATTTCGCATTTGCTATATTTCATTTGATACATGTCTGGATCTTTTAGATAGACAGGCAATCTTGTTGCAGTATGCATCAGAATTCAGCAACTCGCTAATGTGAAATTAGTTTAAATGAATTCATCTGGTCTTCTTCTCTCCTTCCTTCTTAGTTCTTGGGTTTGATACTACCAGAATTCAGAAACGTTGGCTTCCTCCGGGAGAAATTATTGATTGTATCGTGTGTGCCAATATCCGATGGAAGGAAGGTGATTAGTATTCCTTGTTCCTTAAAGCATGATCGGTTTACTTTTTGGAATAGGTTGAGAGATTTTGTCATAAAAGTTTGAGAAGCTTGGCTTGAAGGATTCTTAGCCTTTGAAGTGCAGCACTAAGAATGTAGACATTGTACAATCATTCATCCCTTTTTCTTCTCCATCTGTTAGTGGTTTAAATTGGATTTCCTTGCTGGTGATTTTTTCGTTGAATGTGCATGATGATTGGAAAGATATTCATATGGTCATCGAAGTCCACTTTGGAACCATTAAGCTTTAATTCAATTGGAAGATGCTAATCTTTTAGTTGGCCTTGGTCCTTGGGGTTATTGGTCAAATGTTGGCCATTTCCATTTGAATTTTGAAAAATGGGACATCAGCAAGCATAGTAACCTAGAACTCATTTAAGGCTAAGGAGGTTGGATTAAAATCACGAACTTACCTCTTCATTATTGGAATATGCGCACTTTCAATACATTAGGTCATTGCTTTAGTGGTTTGATTTGGGTTTCATCTTAGACCCTAAATCCTTTAGATTGTAGCTCAACTTATACTGAATTTCAAAATAACCTTTGTGGTTTTATCGCTGCTATGATTGAAAATCTACAGAAATTGAAGAAGAATAGTCTGGAAAAGACAACACTGAGGCCACTGAATGCAACCTCTTGTTCAAGGGAAAGCATCAACAAGCAGACTTGAAAGAACCACCTTATATCATTCTCTTTTGCTGATTTTTGGCAGTCAATTGGGCCCTAACATCTATGAAATTTGGAAAAATGTGGCTGAAGCACTATCTTTCCTCCCTTTCCATGAAAATGGGTGGAGCAAAAACCCATTCTCTGGATGGCCTGACCATGACATTATTCAAAAGCTTAAAAGCCTCAAATTAGCTCTTAAAGAATGGAATTCCTCCACCTTTGGAGTTATCCCAAATTGATTATGGTGCAAAATTTTGACCTGCTGTTGATAGCATCCTTCGAGGAAATTTGGCACGATGGTTCTTCAAAGGGGATAAAATACTCAATTTTTCATAGATATGCTGCTGTTACAAAGAGGAAAAAGTCTATTATGGAGTTGCTTACAGAACCGGGTGTTAGTCTACTCCAAGACAAAGCCATTGCAGAAGAATTTACTGAATTTTACAAGCAACTATTCTTTAAGAAAGAGGGTGACAGACATCTTCCTTTCCCAACCAATCCCCTTTGACCAAAGTTCTCATCTGGAAGAACTGTTTACTGAGGATGATATTTGGAATGCTGTCAAGGCTCTTGGGTTCAACCAATCATCTGGTCACGAGGGTTTCACGGTCAAATTCTTCAAAAACTAATGGAACGTCCTCGAAGCCGACTTTTTAAAAGTAATGGAAAATCCTCAATGCCAACTTTCTGGGGGTGTTCCAAGACTTCTTTAAGAATGTTATAATGAAGATGAGCATTAATAAGACTATATTTGCTTTATCTCTAAGAGAACGGATGCTAGAGGGGTTGGTGACTTTAGGCTAATTAGTTTTACCCCCTGCCTTTACAAGATTATCTCGCTGGAGTGCTATTGAATCTTTTGAAGTGGGTCCTACCAGCCACAAACGTAGATTATCAATCAGCTTTTGTCAAGGGAAGACAAATTTTGGATGCATCTCTTATTGCAAATGTCTTTCATGAGACTATATATTGTAAATGAAATCATCTAAGAAAGGCATAGAAAGAAGAGGCAAGGATTACTCATCAAGAAGACCTTGATAAAGTCAATTGAGATTTATAAAGTCGATTGAGATTTTCTCAATGAAATGTTGAAGGTAAAAGTAGTATAAAGAGACGACTTTGGATCAGGGGTTGTGTTCACCGCCAATTTCTCTCCTAAAATGCAAATGCCTATAGCAACAATAGCTAAAACTCTCTCTCATATCCAACTGAAGAAGCTTTTTGTAATCCCTTTGTATGTTTTTACCCTTTGCATCACTTTATTTAATCAATGAAATTGCGAAAGAAGAAAAGAAGAAAAAAGAAATCCTGTTGTTATTTCTTCTATTTTTTTGGGCGGTGTGGTTGAAGAGAAATAAAAGATCTTTTAGGTAGTTGAGAATTTTTGGTTGGATGATTTTGATGTCACTATTGTTTCAACTACCTCGTGGCTTCAGTCTTTATTATTAATATTATTTCTATAGTTATAGCCAATTGGATGGCATTTATTTAATTCATTGGCCTCTTTGTTGTTTCACCCTTTAAAAAAGAAATCCTTGTAATTTCCATTGATATCTTTTCTCAATGACTTTTTTGTAGTTATTTAATTCCTACATTTTGCAATTGAAGAGCTTTTTTAATCTATCTTGGGTGCTTGGATGCCTGGGTGGTTTGCTTTTCTATCCTTTGTAGTATTTTCTACTATTGTGAAAGTTGTTTCCTATTAGATGAAAAAAAGGAAAACTTTTCTTTTTTACATTAATATAGTTATAATATCTAGTCTCTATATAATTTTTCAGGAATTTTTAGATTTCCAGTGATATGTATGCAATACTCAAATAACACCAAAATATGTTGCTTTAGGTCTTGCTTTATTGCAGAGGCATGGCCAACAAGTACAAATATCTGAAGAGCTCATGGAGGCACCTATAGATAAAATTGAGGAAGCTGCTGTTCTTCATAAATTTGCTGAAGCAGCTTACACAGTAAATCGAATGATTCTTTGATCAATTTTTTGTCATGAGAAATTGAATCTAAGCCATGTTGTGCAGGGGCCATTGCTTGATTTTGGAAGAAACCCTCTCTTATTTCCTTGTGCGTGGGTATATCGACAAGGGATATTTACTCCATGGACTCGTAACAAGTAGTTCCTCTATCTAGAATTTTGCTCAATGCAGTATGTTATGTAGATATATTATTCTTTGGTTGAATATAACAGAAGATATTCTGAGTGCTTATGTTTCTCTTTCATCTATTAACATTTTCTCTATTTTTATCCATATTAAATTCATCTGCTTTTTTTCCCACTTTTGTAGGCGGCCTGTACTCCATGGCGATAACTGGTGGCGAGGCCATGCTGCAGCCTTTCTTAAATATGTTAAATTATCACCTGAAGTACTTCGAAGAGGGCGTGTTAACCAGGTGATTTTATTTTATGGTTCTTATCTATCTTCCACAGAAAGCATGGAAATTATGCAAACTTTAGCAATGATAGACCTGGTAGTGTTTTGGGTTTAACTTGATTAATTTTTGCTCTTATTTATTCATTGTTTCATGGTCATATTATAGGTACTTATTGGAATTGAAGATTGTTGAATGATCTTGTCTGCCTTATAAAGTACTGTGTTCCTATGTTTTATGTTCTCTAACTTTTTTCCTTATTTGTTCATTGTTTTAAGGTTTCAACACTGAGTATGAGTTAATGATTGATTTGGGTAGGTTTTTGGTTGTTGTTGCAATCCCTTGTGAATCAATAGTAGTTTTAGTTCTCGTAAATATATTTCCAAGTCGACACCAACAATTTATTAGTGGAAAAAAAAAATCCCTTGATGTAGGTAACATGTTCAAATTTAACAGTGTTGTTTATAGAAAAAAGGTAATGGACTTTATAATTTCTGGATATTGGCACCTGCTCTCCCCCTTTGTTCTTTCTCCTAGTTAACTTAACCTCCCTTGATAAGTTCAGCTCTCACGTCTGTTCTACCTCTGTTGTGGAAGTTCTCTAAATGGTTTTAAAGGTTATTTTTCTTTAGTCATCAATGGCGATCCGCTCATCTCATCTGTTTTTGTTTCAAGAAAGAGAAATAAAGTTAGATTTGAAAGCTGATTCTTGAGGTTATCATTTTTTTTTTCTAGCAAAGGTTGCCTAAAAAATTATTCTCAACTTGGATTGAACCAGCCTCAGTTGGCTCAGCAGTATAATAAAGAATCTTATTAATATTCCTGTAAGTAACAAAATTTTCAGAGATGTAAAGGAAGAATATGTGCTTTGAGCTGAAGAAACCTAAAAAATAAAGGGGTGCATTGCTGAATGTATAGACTTGATGAACAAGAAAAAATAACATGTTCGTTTCTTGATTCTAAAAGGTTATGACAGAGGTGGTTTAAAGATTTTTTCTAAACATGCTTGTAGGCAGGCATGACAGCTTGGACACCTCGAAAGCCTGATCTTCTTATGTAGCAACACAACATCAGTTCATCGTAAGGCCTTGTCCTTTCCCAATGCAAAAATTGATCGTGATACCTTTGGTCTTCCAATGGCCTACTGGGATATTAAACTACAATGCTAGCCTTTTGTGAAAGGAAAAAATAAATTATGATGAGTCGATGATGGATTGTCAGAATATTAAACTGGTTTCTTATTCAGCATAACTTCTTGTCAGCTGCATATAAATCATTTTGCTCGTCTCTTCATTTCATTTTTGCATCCTATATGGAAGATTGATATTTTTAAAAAAAAATTAAATTTCCTTTTTCGTGATTTTTTATATCGCTTTGTTATAGTTGCAAAATCATTTCTCGATTTTGGTTATCTTTCTAACCATTTGGTGCTTCATCTGCTTTTAGTCAAAGTGTGAAGCTGCATACTTCGTTCTGGTTCTACATGATGTGAAATGTGTAGTAATTGCCGTAAGAGGAACTGAGACACCTGAAGATCTCATAACTGATGGCTTATGTAGGGAGTGCGCACTTTCTGAAGAAGACTTGGATGGGCTGATTAAGTCTCTCTCTCTCTCTCTCTCTCTCTCTCCTTCTG